>NW_027461552.1:311686-429574 GCF_027571235.1 Dermatophagoides pteronyssinus | reverse complement strand
TATGTGACTATTTTTTGTGATATAATTTAGTCTTGCTATGTAGCAAAACGAAAAAAAAAAATATGTATATCATATCAATAATTATAATGTAGAATATCTTTTCTCAAAAAAATAGCTATGTATGAGATGGTGAAAAGATAGCTTGAGAATCAAAAAAAAAAAATTTAAAAAAGTTAAAAAAAATTGGAAAATTCCTCACTAAAACTTGGTCGCGCGACAGGTATTCCATGTTTTCTTTTCATTCAGTCTCTATTTATGGTATTTTCTTTCGGGAAAAAAATAAGGTGTTTGGGCGAATCAAAAAAAAAACTTGACTTGACTGTCCAGGTAAAACAAAACAACATTGAAAAAAAGAATCGAATTGAGAAAGTGAATTAGAGCAATATATGTAAAAGACGATGAAGAAGAAAAAAAATACTTTGATCAAATCGTGTCTATTGGCCATGGCCGATACATATAATTTTGGTTGTTGTTCTAACTTTGATTGTTGTTGTTGTTTCTCAGCGCTTCTTTCGCGCGCTGGGTGTCACAATTTATATGCTGCCGTTTCATTTTTGTTTCCATCGTTATTATTGTCGATTCGGGTTTTCACACTCAATTTTTTCATATTTTTTTAACTTTTTTTTCTATCTGGACTAAAAACATTGCTTGAACCGCAACAAGTTAAGATTTTTTTTTTTTTGAAATAAAAAACTGGTGGACTAGGTCAGAATTGTTTGTTCCACAAATTTGACGAACTTTGATCATCACTTGTTGATCTATATAGTGGTCAATTTGTTATTTTTTTCTTTTCTTTGGTATTACATTGCTTAAAAAACAAAAAAGAATGAAAGAAAAGAAATTTAGACTCAAAAATCAATGTCATATTTGTTTCACCATGCTATATAACTGTTCCCTTGGTACAGCAAAACAAAAAAAAAAGTTTATGATTTCTTGGGTCGCCGCCATTAGATTTGTGTTTATTGTATTAATGTACCGTATTGTCGGGTATTTTTCTCAGTCAAGTAAACACAAATCTGGGCCCTTTTTTGCCTGTTTTGAACTAATAGGCCTTGTTGTTGTTGCTATCGTATTGGGAATTGGAGCTTGATATAACTAAAAAAAAAGAAAAAATTTGTAGTGATGAAGGCTTTTTTCAATCTGTTTATATGTGACTTTTTTTTCTTCTTCTTGTTTGGACAATTTTATTTTGGGTCTCAATGTTTGCAGTTGTTGTTTTCGTTTTATCTAACCAAATAAAAAAAACTGTATTGATAATGTATTCATATTTATTTTATTAAAATACCATTGGCAAAATAGCCAGACCATGCTTTTTCAGATCACATACACACACACACACACAACACAGCAATCAGGGAGAAAAAAAAGATTGTTTCATTTGATTATATTTTCTCACTGTGTATTGATGTTGAAAAGTAGAAGACGAAGAAAAAGAAAATGATGAAAAAAAGGTATACCTATTCTAGAGAGGGGGTTCATTTTCGTTTCTAAAGACGATCAATTGAAAAAATGTACAAGTTTTACCGTCATGTATTACAAGCAGTGTAGGGCCAACCAACCAACAACCGAATGGTGAAAGAAAAATACCACAAACAACCAACCATCACCATCAGTTTGAACTCGGCAAAATGTATTTGAAAATTTCTATTCTGCTTATAAGATATTTGAAACAGCAACAGGTATTTATCGAAAAAAAATCGGTATAGGTAATAGTTAGTTTTTTTTTCTTCTTCTTTTTTCATTCTTTTTCAAAATGTGCAGGTGAGTAGTCAAACTTGTTCAATCTCAGCACGCCATTCATTCATTCATATGTTGTTGTTGTTGTTTGATGAAATCGGTCCTCATTTCTCCATGGTTTCGGTCGTTGGTTTGATTTTTCTTTTTCTTTTTAGTTTTGTTTGTTTGGTTTGGTTTGGTTTAGTTTAAGTTTGACTTGGTTGTCTAAGTTTGATTATCGTTGGTTGGTTGATTGGTTTATTCAATATATTGCGCGCGCATGCAACAAGTGGTGATTCTAACTTTTTTGATGGTTTTTGATGATGGTGGTTGTGTGGTGGTTTTATTTTGGACAATGTTCTTCATCAAAATAAGCCCATAGCCATTCAATCCAGCCAGCCTGGTCGTCGATTTGCCTAGGAGCATTGAGAAATGAAAAAATAAAAATAAAAATAAAATAAAATGTTTACGGCGCGCAACGATAATAAGCTCACGTTTTTTTTTCGTCTTCTTCTTCACTTCATCATGTTTAGTTGGTATCCTGACTTTGTTTGGAATGCACAAGACTTTTGGCCATCCGGCTAAAAATAAAATTTTTTTTCCTTCTCAAAATGTTTAATATGTGTGTGTTCGATGCACAATTCGATAACAATTGATTGATTTTTTTTGTTCTTGGATGTTGGCCATTTTTTTCTGCTTAGTTTTTTTAATTTACGAATTTGGTTTCATTTTTTGGTGTCAAATTTAAACGGTGACAAATTTCTTAAAGAAAAAACATTTGTTTGTTTGTGTTTTGAATGATGATGGCCTCATTGAAAAATCTGTGATATTCTATTGATGATCATCCATCGATCAATCAATCAATCGATTTGCAATAATTTCGATTAATATTATTTCGTTTGATTTCATAATGATTATAATCATTGATGAAAATGATCACCACCACCAACAAATCTTTTTCAAATATTTGTGATGAACAAAACAATAAAACAATATTACACATGGATCATAATCATTTTCATCATCATCATCATCAAAAAAATTTACCTGATGATGATCATTCCATCACTACCACTGACATAATTAGTGGTCCTAGTTTTATTCCGAATTTTAATAATAATAATAATAATGATTGTGATGATGTTGATGATCAAAGGCGTTCATGTTTCAACAAAAACAATCATTATTATCATCAACGTAGACAACGACAACATTTAATATCATCAATGTTGTATTCATCGTTATGGCCAAAATTTCAATGTCAATTTTTTTCAACAAATAATTTAACGACGAGGTCAATAATACATCAACCATCAATAATAAGTCATTCTCATCATCAATATTCACATCATCATCATTATTATCATAAGATAGCCATATTTTTTATAGCTATCATTATTATTATTATAAACAACAATATACAAAATAATAATCTAGTGAGCTGTATTCTGGTCAGAGATGGTTCCAATGATTATAATAATCGTCAACCAGCACCTGTTAAAGGAAAAAGTTAGTTTTGTTTGTCTTGTTCAATTCTTTTACAGTGTTCAGAAATTCAGATCTCCATATGTTTTTTGTGTGTGTGTGTGTTATCTGCTTAAATCCGATGATGATGATCGATCTCAAATTTCGTTAAAGCTGATAAATTGAAAATAAATTTTATTATTTTTTTGAAAAATTGTTTTTCCCTCTCTTTCTCTCTCCCGTCTTGTCAAGCACTGTGTTAATCTTGGTTCTGGAAAATAAAAAATTTCAATTCAAACAACAAAAAAAACAAATTCCAGTCACATATCAATCGATCTCTTACTTAAGCGATCCATTCGAGAATTACTTTCGTTTGTCACATTACTATACATGTCTCTGTGTGTGTGTTTTTCTCAAATCCATTTTATCATTAAATTTTAAAATGATTTTTTTTATTGCAACGTAAAAATAAATAAATAAATAAATAAATTTCTGCCTGCTTAGCATTTATAATCATAATAACAAATAGTGATGCATCTTTAGCTTCCATACACATCACAAACACACAAAGAATGATCTTCGAAACTAAAAAAAAAAAATCTTGCCAAACTTGTCCATGTTTGATGATGATCTGACTTTGTCTGTCCAATTCATTCGTTCGTTCGTTCGTCTGTTGTCGTCATCATCATCATCGAACACACATAATGATAATGGTCAATCGTAAAGAAATTGGACGTTTTCGAATTACACGAAAAAAGATTTTTTTTTCTTTCACTTCGGTTCGATTCGATTCGATTTTAGTTTTCGTCGTCGTCGTCATTTTTTTTCCCTTACACCGAAAATTATAATACCACTGATTTGACAATGACGATCGACGACTTTTTTTTCCTGCTAAACATTTTCGAGTTGTTGTCGAAATGACCACATCTTTATGTCATACCACATACTGATGGTATGGTGACGATGACTATATCAATGAAGAAGAAAATTTATTCATTCGATTCCATTTCTTTTTCACTGATTACCATTTTCCTATTCTTACTTAGGTTCTTGTATCAGTAGAAAACAAAACAAAAAATAATAATGGAAAAAACTAAAGATTTTTTTTTGTTGTTGTTTCTTGGCTATAGTCACTTTTTGACTTATTAAAGCCAACAATTTATGATTGTAAGCATACAGACACACTATCGGATCAATTTTTTTTTTGTTGTTCAAAGTCAATTGCATTTGAATACCTGTTGTTATTATTATGACAATAAGTATTTAATCAGCTTGCAATTATTGCTTTCGTAAAAAAAAGGTTGCGAATCAATCGGATTGATTCTTGAGTTGCATAATAAATTATTTACCCTTAAAGGATGTGTTTTAAACTTGCCATTCTGACTATTTTTTTTAAATTAACATCATTTACTTTTTAAGAAAGGAAAACACTATGAATGAATTGATTAATTAATTTTATTTTTAAAAAAATGATATTAATTTTTTCACTTTGAAATTCTTATTCTTAATAATAATCATTATAGTATGTATTGGAACCAATGGCCGTATGTCGGTACCATCGAATCGTGATCATCATTTTCAAAATCTACGAGATCGTTATACAAATTGTACATATGTTGATGGAAATCTTGAGCTAACATGGTTACAGGATAAAAATCTTGATCTTAGTTTTTTACAATACATACGTGAAGTTACCGGTTATGTACTTATATCACATGTTGATGTTAAACGTATTGTATTGCCTAACTTACAAATTATTCGTGGTCGATCATTATTTAAACTAAATGTTCGAGATGAAGAATTTGCATTGATGGTTACATTAAGTAAAATGGAAAATCTGGAAGCACCTTCATTACGAGGTAATTAGAATATTAGTTTTATTTATCTCTTTTTGTTTTCTGTTTATTCATTAAAATATTTCCTAATACCAATACAATTTTTTTCAACAAATTTAGACATTTTGGTTGGTAATGTTGGATTTTTCAATAATTATAATCTATGTCATATTCGTACATTGAATTGGGATGAAATACTAAGCGGACCTGGTGCCAAAACTATTTATGTGTATAACTTTACTCAACCTGAACGTGCCTGTACGTATTTTGTAAAAAAAATAAAACTCTAAAATGAAATTGTTGACAAATTTTCAATTATCAATAGGTCCAAGTTGTCATGAAAGCTGTCCCGAAGGATGTTGGGGTGAAGGACCACTAAATTGTCAGAAATTTTCGAAAATAAAATGTTCACCACAATGTCATCAAGGTAGATGTTTTGGATCGAATCCACGAGAATGTTGTCATCTTTTCTGTGCTGGTGGATGTACTGGTCCGAAACAAAGTGATTGTTTGGTAAGTTAATACTTTTGTTTTTGATAGCAAATTGTCGTTTTCTGTTCAATATAATAATTAAAATTTTCATCGCGTTTAAGGCTTGTCGCAATTTCTATGACGATGGTATCTGCAAGCAAGAATGTCCACCAATGATGCGTTACAATCCAGCTACTTATTCATGGGAGGTGAATCCTGAAGGAAAATATGCTTATGGTGCAACATGTGTCAAAAATTGTCCCGAACATTTACTTAAAGATAATGGAGCTTGCGTGCGTAGCTGTCCGGTGGGCAAAAAATCCGTCAATGGAGAATGTGTACCATGTGATGGACCATGTCCCAAAAACTGTCCTGGTGTTGATATCGTACATTCTACAAATATTGATTCATTCAAAGGATGTACAATTATTGAAGGATCAATCACCATATTGGATACATCGTTTCAAGGCTATCAGGAAGTGTATCAAAATTTTAGTTTCGGTCCACATTATCAGCCATTTCATCCAAGTCGATTAGAAGTTTTCAGCACTTTACGAGAGATTACTGGCTATTTAAACATTCAGGCATCACATCCAGATTTCAAGAATCTTTCCTATTTTCGTAATCTGGAAACAGTTGGGGGTCGAACATTAACAGAATATTTTGCTGCCATTTACATTGTCAAAACATCGTTAACATCGCTTGGTTTACGGTCATTGAAACGAGTTGAATTTGGTTCGGTAGCTATATTAGAAAATCAAGATTTATGTTTTGCTAGCCAGATTGATTGGAGAAAGGTAGCCAATTCATCAGCTCATCATATATTGATGCAGAGTAATCGAAATGAAAGCGAATGCCGTAAGTATTTTTTTTCATACATTGTTCTAATCGAATGTATTTTCCAATGACCCTGATTGTTGTTGGTTAGTCTTCGATCCTATCTAGTTTCCCATGGCCTTATAGGTCACCACAGTCTAAATTTTCATAGTCAGTAGTCAATATTGTTGTCTGTGCTTGTGTGTGAACATAGGTCATGTGTGGTGATCATTTTTTCTCCCCATATCCACATCAACAATCTATTTGTTCTCATTGATCGTGATCAGATCGAAACAAAGAGGGAAAAATTTTTACTCAAATAATGATTTCTTTTTTATTTGATTTTTTCTTTTTAACTATTCACAGAGGCTGAAGGTCTAGTTTGTCATTCTGAATGTGCTTCAGATGGTTGTTGGGGTGCTGGACCAGATGAATGTGTATCCTGCAAATCATACAGGTTGGGTGAAACCTGTGTTTCGAATTGTAACTCATCACTTGGGTATGTATACAATCCTTACACGCAAATACAATTTTGAATGACATAAATGCTTACTCTCGGTTTTTTTTCTAATTGCTAGAATATATGATGCTGGCGATAAAATTTGTAAACATTGTCATGAAGAATGTGATGGTGCTTGTTCAGGGCCTGGACCACGTAACTGTCAGAAATGTAAACACATTCGAGATGGACCGTTCTGTGTACGAGAATGTCCAGTATCAAAATATCCTCAAGATGGCCAGTGTAAATCATGTCACGAAAATTGTGTATCCGGTTGTACAGGGCCATTGAATAGACTTGGTGAAAGTGGATGTAATAGCTGTGAGAAGGCAATTGTTAGCATGTATGATCCGAATGTCGTTGAAGAATGTCTAAAAGCCGATGAACCTTGTCCGGAAGGATTCTATCATGAGTATATTGGCCCTCAAGAAGAAGGCGCGCTCAAATCATTAACTGGAAAATCGGTTTGTAGAAAATGTCATCAACGATGTAAAAATTGCACAGCGTTTGGTATACACGTATCCGTATGCGAATGTTTACGATATAGTTCAGGTGAACAATGTGAAGATCAATGTCCACGTGATCATTATGCCGATGAAGAACATCATAAATGTGTAAAATGTGCAGATGAATGTCGTCGTTGTCGTGGCCCAACTTCTAGTCATTGTATTGCTTGTAGAAATTATCGTGTTTATCTGGATGATGACAAAAAGACATTTAATTGTACGGCCACTTGTCCTTCCGAGAAACCATACAAGGTATTTGAGGATAAAAATGAAGATCCATTCTGTTCGGATAAAGATCCGAATATTATGTATGGCAGTAATCCTGAAGAAGATCCATGGCCTGTAATTATCGGCGGTGGTGCTGTTTGTATCGTTCTGTTTGGTGTATTTTTAGCCATATTTAGCTATCAATGGCTTCCAACGAGCCCGAACTAAAGAGAATACAATGAAATTAACTATGCGTATGACTGGCTATGATGATAATGAACCTTTAAAACCATCAAACGTCAAGCCTAATCTAGCGCAGTTAAGAATTGTCAAAGAAGCTGAACTACGTAAAGGTGGAATTCTTGGCTTTGGAGCATTCGGTACTGTATACAAAGGCGTTTGGGTTCCTGAAGGCGAGAACTTCAAAATACCAGTCGCTATAAAAGTTTTACGTGAAGGAACTCAATCGAATACGAATAAAGAATTTCTTGAAGAAGCCTATATTATGGCCAGTGTTGATCATCCTAATTTACTTAAATTGTTGGCTGTGTGCATGACATCGCAATTGATGCTCGTGACTCAACTGATGCCCTTAGGCTGCCTGTTGGATTATGTTCGTAATAACAAAGATAAGATTGGTTCGAAACCATTACTGAATTGGTGCACTCAAATTGCTCGAGGGATGGCTTATTTAGAAGAGAAAAGAATGGTTCATCGAGATTTGGCTTTACGAAATGTTCTATTGCAGACACCCGGATGGGTTAAAATTACTGATTTTGGCTTAGCTAAATTGTTGGAAATAGATGAAGATGAATATAAAGCAGCTGGAGGCAAAATGCCAATCAAATGGCTTGCTTTAGAATGTATTCAGCATAGAATCTTCACGCACAAAAGCGATGTGTGGAGTTTCGGTGTAACAGGTATGTTTTGATTACATCAATAATTATGATTTGCAATATTTCATCGAATTTTAATTTTTCTAGTCTGGGAACTTTTAACATATGGTGGAAAACCCTATGAAAATGTCTCTGCGCGTGATGTTCCGGATTTATTGGAAAAAGGTGAACGATTACCACAGCCAACAATTTGTACGATTGATGTTTACATGCTAATGGTTAAATGTTGGATGATCGACCCTGAATCACGACCATCATTTAAAGAGCTGGCTGAAGAATTTGCCAAAATGGCTCGTGATCCTGGTCGTTATTTAGTTATCAAGGTGATAAATTGATGCGTCTACCGTCGTATACGCAACAAGATGAAAAAGAATTGATAAGATCATTGTCGATGCCTATCGAAGGGCCAGAAACCATCATGGATGCTGAAGAATATCTTCAACCAAGTAAATCATTACATGCATTCAGTGGCTGCAAACAACAGCCGCCTCCGACACCAATCAAAAAGTTCATGGATGATCGTGGATTTGAAGGTGATCCCATAAATGGTGGTTTAATTTTTAGCCACAACGATGATATCGATTCTCGATTTAACGCTGCTCAACATCGACACTTGGGTCCAGAAGGTCAATATAATAATATGTTTATGCACAGTTTGACCGATTCATATGGAACGAATCGAATGTCATTAGTAAATGGCTCGAATGGTCATCATTTTCGTGATACAAGCCATAACTCAACACTTGATACGATCAAACTTATGGATAAAGGTTAGAAATTTTACATAGTTTTTGAAAGTGATTTATTCATGTTTATATTTTTTTATTTTAGGAGAATTAAATGAATTGATTCGTCGAAATATGATGAATGGTCAAGCAACTTTAGAACAATTCAAATTTAATTTACCTGTTGATGAAGATGATTATTTAATGCCATCACCTGCCGGTCCAGTTGTGAACCAAGTAACTTACATGGAAATGATAAATGGGCGAGCCAATGGAGGTGAACTAAGAGGTTATCCGATCAATTTCAATCCCAACTGCCAACCATTAATGCCACAAACTTGTATCGAAAATCCAGAATATCTATTGATGAACAATCGTGTTGATCATGAATACGTTAATCAATTATCACCAACGGCGCCTTCGATTACATCTGCTCAAACATTTCCCTTACATGGAATGATATCACGTCGTAAACCATTATCATCGACTTCCTCATCAGTCACATCAAATTCAGCGTTCCATTCATTACAAGGTTCGTTTGGCATTCATCCAAATAATGCCGGTTTCATACCGTTAAATCCAAATAATACAAGAAAATTCAGCTCAAGTGAAGAACCTGAAGAATCTTCCGATGATCATCAATATTATAATGAATTGGATTGGTTACAAAGAGAACTTCAGCCATTAAGGCGAAGTGAAACCACAGTTTAATTTTGATCCAAATTTGTGAATAAACAAGGAATGTGTATACCTTTTGTCACATAATTATAATTATCGACTTTTTTTTGGCATTCAAAAATTTTTTGTTTTTTCTCAATTAACCTGTAAATAACAACAATGTTTTGTAAATATTTGCCATGATATTCTTTGATTCTAGCTGCCATTGTTTTTCTCATTTCTGTATTTAATATCATTTGTGTAATTATTTTGACTGTGTATAATAAAGTTATTCATTTCAGTTTTAATATTCAAATGATTAATTTGTTGCCCTGCTGATTGTTTCTGCCTGTGATCAGTCAAGAATAAATGACTGGACTGATAATTTAAAAATGCTTACTTCAAAACAAGTGCTTTTTCAGACAGAAATAGCAAATATGTATCAGAATGTTTTCAATTTGCCAATATTCAAATACATGCAGAAAATGTTCATCTTGATTTTTTATGATGCAAGATGATAAACATTTACGTCAAAAAAAATTGAAAATTTTCATTTTTTTTTCAAATCAATTAGTTGATTCAATGCAGGCAAAATGATGATAAATTTATGATGCTGATGATAATGGAGAGACAATTTGATATTTTTATTCTGGAATTCACATCACAATTGTTTGATAGTAGTGATGATCGGGTTATTCAGGCTGATTTACCTCAATGTTTCACCATCATCATCACTATCAACATCATATACATCATCTTCAATTATTTATAACATATTTATAAATATAAAACAACAGTGGAGATCAAATCATTATTATTGTGAATCAATTATTAGGTCCAAATCTATTAAAAATGAAATAATTAATAAACAAATTTTTTTTTGAATTAAGCTCACTTACTTTAAGACTAAAATCCCAACTAGAGCTGGCCAAAGCAGTTCCATCCGTCGAAACGCGAACACAAGTTACCCTATTCTCATGGCCATATAGAACACATAGGCGATGACATTTTAAAGTGTCCCAAACGTTGATTGTATAATCATTATAACCAGCAAATAGTAAACGACCTGAAAATGTTAACAAAAATCATCATTCATTAATAATAATTTAATATTGATGATGATAAACAATAATGATGATTGATGTCATCATCATATATGCTATACATCTTTCTATCATCGTTTCATTCTCATTATCATTAAATGCTGATGAAAATGATTGAAAACACACATACCACTAATGGAAAAATCGACCGAATTGACACCGAAAATAATGCTTTTTTTTTGAATAAATGGCAACTTCACGATCTGCTCGCAGATCAAACAGACGACACTATATATGAATAAATTGTCATTAGTTATAATGATAAATTAATTTAAAAAAATGAATTAAGTAGGAAAGAGCAAAGAGTAATTTACCGTCGCATCATCAGATCCGGTTATGATAGCATCACCACTTGGAAAATATTTCACACAATTAATATCTGCATCATGCCCTTCGAATGATTGAACACATTGGCCACTACGTAAGTCCCATATAAGAGCTTGTCTATCACAGCCCTGTGATCCGCGAAGAAAAATAAAAGATTATTAACAATTAATTGATTAATTCGATAATAAATAGTGCAACATACTGCAGAGACGAAAGTATTGCTCATTTCAGAAGGAGATAAATCTATCGACATAACATCTCCAGAGTGGCCATGGAAACTTTGTATCAATGTGGCACATTCTACATCCCATAACGAGCACGTACTATCACCGCTACCCGTTAATATCTGAAATTAATTGAGAAAAATTATATTAAATTCAATTCAATTTTAATAAGTCTATGATACTTACTTGCTGATCGGAACCAGGAAATAAACAGCAGGACATGTATGATGTATGTGTACCTACAGATCTCTTTTTTGAAGAAATATCATCATCACTGTAGGTCAAAGGGTAAACCGTAACTTTATTATCGAGACCACTATGAGTTAAAGAAAAAAACATTTAAAATTGTTCAAAATCATAAATAATAATAAACATACCCACAAGCGATGAAATTTCCGGAAGGAGCATATGCTGTTGACATGACCCAGGTAGTTGGTGTCGTAATCGTATGTTCCTGATGATAAAATATATTGTATTATTCTTTCGAAAAAAACAATTATAACAAAAGAATCCTACCTTTGTGCCCGTGAATGCATCCCAAACAATAACACGACCGTCTTGTGAACTACTGACCAGATGGCGATTATCATTAGACCAATTACAAGATAATACTTTTCCTATATGGCCTTTAAGATGTCTACGTGGTTTAATATTCATTACAGATATTTGATCTAAACGATTGGCAGCGGAAGAAACTATAATTAACAAAAAATATATAAAGTTAATTATAAATTAACAATGTAAATTTACTCAGGTAATTCAACATACATGATACATCATTCAATTTATTTCGTTCTTCTTCTAATCGTAATTTTAATCGTTCTAATTCTTTTCTTAACGATTCAATCGTTGTTTCATCATTGGTGTTAATAGTTGCTGTTGTCGTTGCGGTTGTAGCTGCTGTTGTGGTCATAGCGGAAGATATTTTATTGAATTCTGATGTAGTTGAAGTTGGTGCTGTCGTAACCGTCGCAGCCATTGTTGTTATTTTAGTTGATCCTGTATTATCTTTCGATATTAATGATGATGATGACGATTGTTTTAAATTAGATGTGTTCGTATTCGTCTTGATTGAAATGCTTGACGTAGTATTGAGTGAAGTCGACATCGACGTCTTTGCCGTTGTCGTTGATGATGTAGTTGATACCGGCTGTAATGGTGATGAAAGATGGATGGGTAATTTTGAATTTGTACTGTTGATGTGTTGTTGCTGTTGTTGTTGTTGTTGTTGTTGACTATCATTTAAACGACCATTGTTGCTGTTGGCACCAGTTGTTGTCTCTCTTGTTGCCATCATTATACAATCAGATCATAAAAAAAGATCCACATGTACACACAAACAATTCCGTTGTGTCATGGGTATTATTCTGAATTTTGATTTGTAAGATAAATGTTTATTTGAATGATAATTTTTTGAGCTACACTCAAACAAAATGGAACATAAAAATTGGGGTCTCTTGTAGATTAGGAACCCCAAAACACCCTTTTGTAGATTAGGAACCCCAAAATGAACTTCTTGTAGAATAGGAACCCAACCCATAGTAACTCAATGCAAACTTGCTACATACATAAATAGAATAAAGCAAATGAACATTCCTTGGTTTTTAATTAATCAAACTTAATCTCGGCAGGTTAGGTTAGGTTAGGATGGGACAGTTAGGTTTTCCGGGGAGGAAAACCTAACTGCTGACAAAAATATCTAATTTAAAAAAAAGATATGATGTATTTCGTTAGAATTGTAATCGTTTCGTTCCTTATTAAGGTTCATGTAGATTAGGAACCCCAAAATGAACCTCTTGTAGAATAAGAACCCAAAACAGCACTGGGGTTCCTATTCTACAAGAGATCCGAAAATTGTAATGATGAATACGGTAAAATAATCACTAAAATAATGCTGTAATTAAATGGAAAAAATTTTTCCATTGCAATAAATTTGAATCATGATGATTAATTAAATTTTTGAATATTATATTTTTAATCAATTGATTTTAACAAAACTATCACACAATCATAAAAAAAAGAATTAATCACTCATTGGTGCCGGTTTTGATATCTATACAAACATTGTGTTGATGAACACCAATTGTCATTGCTGATGAATTTTTTTATCAATCATTTTACATAACAGCATGAATGTATACAAACAAATTAATCGTGGTAGCACACAAGAGAGAAATTTTATATGAATAAAAAAACAAATAACTTAAAATTCATTAATATGAATTATGGTTAGGGGAAAAAATACGATAAAATCAATGGTCCTTAAGACAGAATCACCAGACAGAACATTCATTCAATCAACTAATCATCAGTCAAGAATCCTTTTCTTTCGAAATCACTCTTCTTCTTTTTCCCTCTCTCTCTCTCTTTCTCTCTTTTCTTCACTCTCACTTTAGTTTCTCACTCAATTCTACACTCATTTGGTCACAATGATTCGTATTCGGTATTTTGAGCTCTCGTTTTTTTTGCAAACTCACAAACATTCTAACTGACTGTCTTTCTGTATCTGGCATAGAATATTCTACAATATTACTAAATACGCATACACATACATACATACATTGGTTCTATACGATTGTCTGTATATAACATATATTAAAAAAATACATACAATTTTTTTCGGTGTCTTTGGACTGTTGTTGTTGTTATTTTTTTTTCAATCGTTTGTTGTATACATTCAAACAGTGACAACCAACGAATATCAATCATATAACTATATCGAATTGACGTCTTCTGATTTTTTTTTATATCAGATTCTAATTGAAACGGTTGATGATCACTGTTCGGTAAACATTCTCAAAAAAAAAGTATATATGAATTAATTTTTGTTGTTAGTCTCTCACTAACTTTGACTTCAATGATTGGTTATGAGATCTCAACAATACCGCTGCTTCCGTAGCGGCAACCTTTATGATATGTGTTGCTATCCATTTTACCGAATTTTATGCTCTGTATATTATAAACAGATGCGCCAACTTGATCCATTTTGGAAGCGATATTGAATTTATTCTATTGAACTCAATACTATTCCTGTTGCCGCTTCTTCTTCGTCTTTTGTTTGGTGCTAGAATTCTAGTTACTAGATTTTTTGTTGTCAAAATTCTCTATATCACATACGTAAAGAAACGTTTATTATTTTGTGTATTGTATCGATTTGAATGTCCTGTGAGTCCGTCAAATGATCTCCACATGCATCATGTTCATGAGCTCATTTTTTTCAGATATAAAAAATAAAAGACAAGACGAATCTTCTGCATTCTGTTTGTGTATCAGGTTTTATTGTAAAATTCATTGACATATAGAAGGAAAAAAAACGTTTTACTTGTCCATGTAGAATCATTCATTCATGCATCGTTTATTCCCTTTATTCGTAAGCGTTTGTTTCAATGTCAATTCTCTATTGTCACTGATATAGCAATATTACCGGCCAATTATTTCTATTCAATTTGATTCTTATTTTTGTCGTTATCATCATTGAGTGAATATTATTCTCTTTTTTTTGGACAATAACTATGTTTTCGACAACATTTGGCCATCCGGAACATTACATTTTTCTTTTTAGCATGATACTGATGATGATTGTATCTATTTTTTTTTCTCCACTATTTGCCATTTACACACAAACACGCAATTTGTACAAACAAATAGAGAGAAAAAAATGATTGTATTTGGTCAGATCCTTAGGGACGATGATCTGCTTTTGTTGTCTGTTTATCTGCAAAAAAAAAATTGTCCATTTGATCGATGATGATGATGATAGACATTATCATTTTTATTTGTAAATTATATCGATTCGTAAAAAAAAATTTGATTCGAATAAATCGTTAAATGCAACAACAGCAACCAAAAAAAAACCATATGGAAAAAATAATTTTCAATCATATTGAATATTGATATTTTCAACACTTGAAAATATAACATACAGAATTGATACAAAAAAAAAAAAAATTTGGCGCATTGTTAATAGTTTTTTTTTCGACATTTAAAACATTTAATGATGATGATGATCCAGCGGGGGTGATGAATACTGTTGTAATTTATTTGTTTTTTTTTCCTTGTTTTGTTTAGATTTCGTTTTCTATTTTTAAAATAGAAAATAACATTAATCGTTACAAAAATCGAAATGATTTAAAGCCTGACAAGGAAACAAAGTTTGATGAAGATTTATTCATTGCTTGACGTTTGGTTGTTTATTTGTAGACTCGAATTTATATGATCGATTTGGATTTAAAATTTTCATTATATTCGTTTTTTCGGTTTCAATAATATCGGTTGAATATTTTTATTCGAAAATTTGTGTGTTGAATTTTGTTTTTGTTTCATATTTTTTTTCCAGTGTCAATTTGTTTTATGTAAGGTTGTGAAAAATATTTATATGGTTGTCAATCAAGATCAGTTTAACCTTAAAAAAGATATCATAATGCTGTCATATATATTTTATTTTATTATTATTTGCCAATTTGGTAATTCAATTGAATCATTGATGAAATTTGAACTGAAACTTTTTTTTACACATAAAACAGGAATTCCATTCGTCAATTTATTAGAAACGGATGTCATCTATGAAGGACCTAAATATTTAGAGGAAGGTAAAATTCTTCAAATTTCATGCATATTATCACGATATCTTTGGCCACAATGGTCGTTTAACAATCAACGATTGGATGAAATCGAAGATTCAAGAATAGAATTAAGATTTGAAAATGGCCGACAATCATCGATCGATCGACGAGAAATTTTAATAATCGAAAATGTTAGCTTAAATGATGAAGGATTCTATAGATGTAATCAACATTCGATTAGAGTACATTATGTTCATGTTCTTCCCAAATTTCCTTTTAATCATTCTAATATATCGCCATCGAGATTAGTCAAAATTATGCAAAAAGAATTTGATAATGTCGAATTGGAATGTCAATCTGATCACTATAATCAACGATATTCTCCTGTCAATTGGTAGTTGTAATCATACGGTTGAAACCTAAATTCTATGGTGACATATATCTCATCATATTTATAGGAGCAAAAATGGCCTTCCAATCAAACGAGAAGATGGTCGTCGTATTCAACATGATAACCGTTTGATCATTTATAATGCAACCAGTGAAACTGATGCAGGACAATATTATTGCCAACTTACAATCAACAGCATTGATATTGAACTTATCAAAAATTCAGGACAAACAATCGAACTACGAGGTATTTTTCTAATCATATCTGTTTTCATTAGATAATAAATGAATAATTTTTATTGTTTTAGCTGCAATAAATGTGAAACCATTTTCAATGAATGTAATTCGTCGAAAGGAAAACGATAGTCTTTCAATGATTTGTAATTACAGTGGTCATCCAAAAGGAACAATAAAATGGATGATAAGTATGTTCAAAAATTCATACTTGGTTTCATTAATTTTGTTTCTAATCATATATCAAATAGACAATAACACTTTATCATCATCATCATCATTATCATCAGAGAATGGAATTCGTTTTGATCAAAGTGAACAACCAAACGATATGATAATCATTGATCGATTAAAACGTCAGAATTCCGGCATCTTCAAATGTCAAGTGGATAATATTTGGACAAGTGATCAGAAATCTTTTCAATTAATTGTTGATGGTAAGTGTTGTTGTTGTTTTTTTATCTAAATTATTTATTTTAACAAACAGGTGATAAATAAATGAATCACAATTTCTTTTTTATTGACCATTAAGAAAAACAAATTCACATATGTGATGTCGGAAAAAAAGAATTTCGTCTTTGATAAATAATCTGATGTTCAAAACAAAAATGTGAATGGGTGTAATACTTAAGGAATTTAAATAACAATAAATTCAATTCTTGATTAGATACTGTTATAATATGCATGCGCGTACATTTTTATAATTCACCGTCATAAAACAATTCTTTAACACAAATATTATAAAAAAAAAAATTCCTACAAACATTATCTTTTATTGAAAGAATATAATACCGTTATAAAATGGAATGAGGATTCGTAAAATATTTCTATATTAATCTTTGTAGTAGTAGTAGTAGCATTAAATAGTGTTTGTATCTTACCAATATTGACATTTTATCCACATTCTTTATCAATGATATTATACTACACAGAGAAAAATAATTTAGGCTTTTTTAACTTTTTTTGACTATTTTTGTGGAAATAGCGCGATCACGTGAGGCAATTTTCAAAATTTTCACTCGAGTGTCGTCTGTTGTAACCAATTGAATACAAAAACTGTTGAAATAGCGAAAAAATCATTAAAATTTGAAAAATTTTTAAAGTCCAAATTGCAATTTGAAAATTTTTCAAGTCAAAATCGATATTTGAAAAATTTTTCAAGTCAAAATCGATATTTGAAAAATTTTTCAAGTCAAAATTAAAGTTTTAAAAATTTTTATGTCAAAATTTTACTTTGAAAAATTTTTTAGTCAAAATCGGACTTCGAAAAATTTTCAAGTCAACATCGGAATTTGTAAAATTAAACTTTGAAAAAATTTTCAAGTCAAAATCTGACTTTGAAAAATTTTCTTAATTAAAATTAAACTTTGAAAAATCAAAATTTTAAAAATTTTCTTAATTAAAATCGGACTTTGAAAAATGGTCGCATTTATGCAAAATTATGATCTAAAAATATTTGGCGCGTGTTATAAATATTGCAAAAAATATTTAATAAATGAATTTGAATGTTAAAGCTTAGTGATTAATAATATAAATGTTGTATTATTTTAAATGATGTGATAAATAACGAATAAAAATGATTTTAAAAGTAAAACAATAAATAATTTTCGTCCATTCATTGGTATTTGAAAAGGTCCATCAATATTGACTTGAACATGGCAATTTTCGCGAAGACTCATTAGATCTGAAATGATTTTTGATGTTGAATTATTGTAAATTTTCGTAAAAATCAATTTCAAAAAAATTCTCTTTAAATAAGTGTATCGCTCTTTTTCTTTGCGAATAATTTATCATGGAAAGTGATGGATTGATAGTATTTTTGGATGACGCGATGGATCTCTTATTACTTTGATGTACCCGCTCATATTTATACGAGGAGTTCCTATAAATTGATCCAAATTTTTCGGCATCCTGCCAATAATGTAGAATATTGTGAAATTTTGGCGTGATGTTTAAATCCGGTACAGATGAATACAAATCGACAATAATTTCTGCACATGTTTTCAATCTTTGAATATCACCTGCATTCAATTCAAAACTATGGCAAAGCTGTGCGAATTCTTTGGCATTTGTATACAATTTGTATGCATCTGGAACCAATGAAACTTTTAGGTTGATTAGTATTTCATCGAAACGACAGAAAAATTCAAATTTCTTATAAGGGAAAAAAGTTAGTTAATTTTGGAAAATTCTTGAAAAAAATATTACCGATGCTGCGGTTCCTCTGATTTTGAATGTTGATAAATTTCCACGATGGGAGCCTGTTATTTTGACTCTGTCCTCGTGGTATTGAATCTTTTTAATTGCTCTTTCGATGTTATTGACTTCGATTTTATTCAATTTAATAATGGCAAATATGATGTTTTCACAAATGCCTTCGTCGAAATCATGCATACTGTAAAATAAAGAATATATTTTGTTTTAAAGATAGTCAAAATTTCTGGCAAATTAATTACCAATCGAGCGGAGCAATGTTGGATATTGTCAAATTCGGTAATCCAGCAAAAATGCATTCGGCTTTAAGACCATAATCTTTGTCAGTCGTCTTTGTTTTTGCCATATCTTTTATAAGAGCATTTTGATAGAAATCACCTTGGAAATCGATCGGATTTCTACATTGTCTGAGTTCTTTTTTGATGGCCTTGGCGCCGCAAATTCTGCAGATAAAAGTGTTGCGGGTGAATGATGTATGGAAACCTGAAATAATTAATCATTTTTATTTGTTATTAAAAATTAACAAATCATCAATAATAAATTAAATAATTACCCAATAGTTCATATATTCCTTTATTATCGCCACAAACAGCACTAACGCAAATTTTAAACACCATCTTTTTTCGCTGATCAGTGTCATCGATATATTCTTTAACGATACCATTCTTCATGATGTTTTTTAGATCTTCAATCAAAGGTTTGAGGACATCATTTAGTTCATATCCCGCCCTTTTCATTTCTAATCTATTGATCAACATTAAAACAAATATATCATTTTTTTTTAATCGATATTGTAATGGAATTGTTGGTGATGATAGATACAATGCCATATACATATGATTCACATTCTTGACACCGATCGGATTCGTGATAGAGAAATCATCGAATCCGAACTCCAATTGGAGTTTACCCATCATTTCATTGCGTCTTTCAATACTGAAGTTTAGATGTTCAAAATACTTCAATTTATCAAATTTGTTTGTTTGTTTGCAAACGGTTTCGTTAACTAATTGGGAAATTATGTATTTATTGTTGAGAAAAATTCTTTCACAAATTTTACTTGGTTTCACCCAAGAAAATCTTAATTGTGATTTAAATTCAGTTTTTGATTCCCATCTCTCATGTTCTTCAGTAAAAAGAATAATAATTACTTTTAGTCATTCAATTAATTTGATTGCTTTACCTGGTGGTACATATGTTGGCAGTAATTCAAGGAATTGGTTAAGATAGTATGCACTATTTGATAAAGTCTTCATATTATCATACACTTCCATACATTCCTCGTTTGTTTCGATATTTGGTAAAACAGATATACAGTGATTTATTGTTGATGGAACAATTTTGTTAATTGTTTGCATATTCATATTTTCTTCATATCGCCAACAATTAACATCCAAAAGGAACTGCTGATAATTTTCTTTATATTTTGTTTGAAACAAATTCTTCAGAAATATTGGTTCATGTTTACTTTTGTATGGTATTATTTCTGCTTCAAATTCTATGCAGGAAGTAAATAATTAAAAAAATTTTAGCAAGTTTTTATTGACTTTTGCAATAATCAATTACCTTCTAAATTTTTTTCGTTCAAAAACATGAACGGTATTTCGATATTATCATCATCGAAATCACTAGCGATTTCTTCTTCTTCTTCCTGATTTCGTTCTTCCGCTTGATACCGTTCCATTTGTTCATAATAATCATATTCATGAAGTTCGCTTATCCGATAAGCTTCACGATCTTTATCATCAATTTCCATCAAATGTTCACTCGTTGATGGCTCTTCCTCCATCTCAATTGCACTCGTTGATGGATCTTCCTCCATCTCAATTGAACTCGTTGATGGAACGGGATCGGTCCCAATTGCACTCGTTGATGGAACGGCATCGGTCCCAATTGAACTCGTTGATGGATCATCGATACTCATTCGAGACGAATCTTCTTTTGCACCATGCCTTGCGGTTTTTCGGATGTCCCTATTGATTGAAAAATTATTTATATAAAGAATAAAAATAATTAACAATATTTGGATACTTACTCAAAATAATTTTTATGATGATTATTCATATGATTCATAAATTGTTTGCGGTTTGAGAAATTGATAATTTTTCCAATCGGTACACCTTTTTCGCAGACAAAACATTTTGGCCCCAGATCCGTTATATGTTTTGTTTTTTTTTCAAATGCATCAATATCCTCCAGCATTTTCTTATATTCGGGATCTTGGCCTGAAGCTACTGCAGTCGTAAGTCTTGGCATTTTTGTTTCGATTGATTTCAAAAATTCACGAATAATTACAATTTTAATATGGAATTGGTGTTAATTCAAATGATCGAGTGAATTACATGCATCGCAATTTTTATATGAAATTTTTGAACTAAAATAACCTTTGAACAGAATCATTCGATTTCTGCATAAATCCATGGATAAAATGGTTTTATATCTGGCAATTATCACTGAACTTTTTAAAATAAACATCGAAAAAAACATTCGATATAACCATTGAACAAATCATTCGATTTCTGCAGAAGATGGTACCATATCTGGCAATTATCACCAAACTTTTAAGACCAAATAAACATCGAAAAAAACATTCGATATAACCTTTGAACAAATCATTCGATTTCTGGATAAAATGGTACCATATCTGGCAATTATCACCAAACTTTTAAGACCAAATAAACATCGAAAAAAACATTCGATATAACCTTTGAACAAATCATTCGATTTCTGGATAAAATGGTACCATATCTGGCAATTATCACAAAACTTTTTAAAATAAACATCGAAAAAAACATTCGATATAACCATTGAACAAATCATTCGATTTCTGCAGAAGATGGTACCATATCTGGCAATTATCACCAAACTTTTAAGACCAAATAAACATCGAAAAAAACATTCGATATAACCTTTGAACAAATCATTCGATTTCTGAATAAAATGGTACCATATCTGGCAATTATCACAAAACTTTTTAAAATAAACATCGAAAAAAACATTCGATATAACCTTTGAACAAATCATTCGATTTCTGAATAAAATGGTACCATATCTGGCAATTATCACAAAACTTTTTAAAATAAACATCGAAAAAAACATTCAATTTGATATAAAAGCTGATCAGAAAATTTCGATTTTTTCATATTCATCAAATCGTTAATACATTCAACATCAAAAAAAATATTTTGTTTTTGTTCGCCAAAATTTTGTTGCTTTGCTAATAAATAAAATCTTAAAACACTTGGTTTCCAAGAAAATTTATAAATGTGAGTAATTTCGAAATTCAAAAATTCTATTTACATATCATTTAAAATTTTATTTAAATATCATTTAAATTATATGAAACATATGCACCTCTCATTTTTTTGATTTGTTTGACAATGCAAAGAATTATTATTATGATAATAATAATTATCAATAAACCTATGCCTACGTAAAAAACGGTGTCCCATCCGTTTGCACTATTTAGTTTAATTTGATCATTATTATCTTGAATTCTTTCTTTTGAAGAAAATGTATCGAATTCTTCCATAAATTTTTTGAAAAATTCTTTATCATCATTATCCTAAAATTATTGATAGATAAAATCAAAAAAAGGTAAAATTTTGAATTTAGAAAAAGGATTTACTTACGTCATTCATCTTGAATGAAGGAAAGAATGAAAGAATGAACGATTGCGAAAACGATGACGAATGAATGATGACGAATTAACGAATGAAAGAATGGACGATTGCGAAAAACGATGACGAATTAACGAATGAAAGAATGAACGATTGCGAAAAACGATGTCGAATCAACGATGACGAAATAACGAATGAAAGAATGGCCAATGATGACACAATAGAAATTATTGTAGGCTTTTCGATTTTCGATTTCTTTTATTTTTATAAGCTTTTCGTTTTTACGTATGCATCGTGATCCAATGTCCCTAAACTTTTCATAAATTATGTTACGATTTTTTAAAATTTGTTCAGGATTCATTGAAATTTTTCATTGATTTATTTTTTAAAATCTCTTTTTTAGATAATCTTAAGAATTAATTACAATATTACTTATAATGGCTAAAAAATTTAAATTGAATCGAGAATCTCGAGATCAAATCGAATCAATCCATAACAGCCTTTTGGAAATGCAAAATGAAATACTTTTGGATCCTTCAAATGTTTCGCTCAATGATATCCGAATAAGGTTGATAGGTTATAGAGATGATTTAGACAAAATAATGTTGAATTTCGATGAACGGAAAAAATTGGGTATAACCACGTTAGTCGAGATAGAAAAAGTTACTTTATGTCATATTATGATCGATAATCTGTGGTATTTGAAAATTTCTGAAGAGCATCGGGTTCAAACAATGTCATGAATTAAGTTTTATTGTGAATTATCAATTCGATCAATGTTTTAACAATGTGAATCTATCAAATTTATCATAATAATCCAGTTAAAAATTATTCAAATAATAAAATATTCTAAACCACGAGTTATAACCATTTCAAATTTATTTTCTTCTTTTAGATCTACAAATTAAAAATGAAATTAATACTCATAAAGAAAATGATTTTGTGGATCGTTCTTTGCTTGGTTAGCAAGCAAAAAACCGATTGCCAATTGGTTGCCACTTCATTCCCTATTTTGTGGAGAAAATCTAAGCATAATGTGGCAAGAAATTATGTGCAAGCGGAAGTTAATATCAATCTCCGAACACCGTGTTTGGTATTCAATGCAACCAATTTCACCATCAGTGCGGATGAATATTATGAATGTGGTTATTCATATAAAAAGCATATTTTGGATCCTTTAAAAAAAAAATGTAATTTATCATCAAAAAAATCAAAAAAATCAAAAAGAGGAGTCATTAGCTTTGTGCTCGGAGCGATAACTGCAGTTGTTTTTTTGATAGGAGTTATCGGTTACTTTTTTCATGGTCAATCGGATCAGATTAAAGATGTGATTGAACTGCAGAAATTCGACAATAAAATCCATCAAGAAATGGTCGAAAAATTTAAAAATGTCAAACAAGAATTCGAACGAATGGAACATGCGATACAGGTCAACAAAATCATGTCTGTTTTGCATTCACAATTCCAGAATAACGAGTTCTTGATAAATGATGTTTTCGCCCGGTCACACAATCAAGTTATTCCTCCTTCATTTCATCAACTTTTTCCCAATATTTCCCTTTGTCCCAACTGCACCACCGATGATTGGCATCTTGATTTTTGTCAATACATCCCCATACCTTCTATTATTTCACCCACCCTTTTTTTCAAAATTAACGCATATGAGGTCGACCCAAAATATCAAATTTTGCGTGCCGACCCATTTACAATATTAATTCCCGATCCCCAAAATTTAGAAAATTTATGTTTTTCAAAATTTGATGGTCAACAGTTTTCATTGCTTAATCTGGAAACCAAATGCATAAAAAATATCGCTTACAATCCGGTTGAAGATCATGACAGCCCAATTATATATCATTCTGAAGGCTGCCATGATTTTCATTCCAAACCAATTTGGAAAATAACAAAATGTATGCCGAAGCATTTGATAATACCGGAAAACATCGTCCAGATTAAGCACGATGAAGACTTCATTTATTTTTACTGTTACACTCAAAATGTAACCTTATTCGGCGTTCAACAACAATGTAAAAATAAAGTATATCAGATTGAAAAAGATCAAGATCTGACGATCAACAACATGACCACCAAATTCATGAAAATCAATATTCAAACATCATCATTCATCCAAACAGATATAAACCAACTAATCAACAATGTAAAATTTCAAAATTTTGATGATTCCATAAATTTAGAAAGGCTAGATTCTTTGGTTCAAACAGAACACGAAATGATCGAAAGAATGGCTGAAAATATATTTAGTTATCATCAAACGAAATTGATTGTTATTGGTTTTATATCTTTCATAATCATTATTTGTATTATTATTTTTTTATTTGCTTATTATTTGATAAGAATGAGAAATTTTCAACGAGTTGCAAGAGAACAATATCAACTTGCAACAATTCGTTCTCATCGAATACGCGAATAAAATTATTCCAAAAATACATTAAAAACATTGAACACATTTGTTAATTTAAATTTCATTTCATTTTTATTTATTAAAATCGATATTTTTTGTTCAATTTCTTTGAATGATTGATTGGTCTGATTGAGCCTTTGAATTTATTTTTTGAATATGAATATTTAGCCCAAACATCCATTAAGACCGTTGGTTTATATTTTGTTTAACATGAATTTTTTGACCATCAAAAAATTGGTTATTTATGATTCAAGGTGATAAGTCAACAAAAATATAATATTTATAAAATAAATAGGAATTTAGGTTGATGGGAAATCGGCCGGTCTAAAAGATGAGTTTGGTTAATGGCGATCTCATGCTAATAACGTTGAAACCTATGGAAATCAATGGAAACCAATGGGTGGCGGGTTCGAATCCTGGCGGTAGCACATTTCAAGATGAATATTTTCTGAACAGGTATCAATTGGATATGCGAATTAACTTAAAGAAAAAAACAATAATTAAAAAAAAAAACAAAAAAAAGAATAAGAAAAAAAAAAGAATAAGAAAAAAAAAAGAATAAGAAAATGAAAGAATCCGAAATAAAAAGAATAAGAAATAAAAATAAGAAATAAAAAGAATAAGAAAAAAAAGAATAAGAAAAAAAAAAGAATAAGAAAAAAAAAGAATAAGAAAAAAAAAGAATAAGAAAAAAAAAGAATAAGAAAAAAAAAGAATAAGAAAAAAAATAAAAATTAAATTTTTTTTTAATAATTGAAAATCAGTGCCATCTGTTGACAATCGCCACAATTTATAACTTTATTTCATGAAAAAACTTTCCAAAATTTTCAGAAAAAAATTTCCAAAAATTTTGAACTGACGCGGCGTATAAAATTTTAAAAATTTTGAAAACCAGCGCCATCTGTTGACTGCAACATAAACTATTTAAGCTAAATAGCTTTTCATATAAGCTGTTACTCAAATTATTTCCCTCTGTGTACTACAATCATAACTAATTCTATTGCTACTACTTTGGAAATTATCATTGTATCCTCTTCGTTTCACTTTCTCTCTCTCTCTCTTTCACTATATTTGACCGATAGAGGATAAATGCAAACATAGATACCGTTTAAAAAAAGAAAGAATATTGAGTATTTTTTTTATAATGTGCTTATTGTTTGTAATATTCTTTTTTTTGGGGTTTTTATTTTTTCTACTTGGTATCTGCGCCAATCTAGAATCCTTACAAGTGAAACAACGGAGGGTAGAAAAAAAAATAACCGACAAAAGAAGAATTCTCTCTGTGTGTGTGTATATGATATCACCGACGACATTCGATCAAACGACCAAACAAAAACGAATTATAGAATAAAGTTTTTGGGATAGAAAGTTTCGGGGTTGTCCAAGAATTTTTTGTTTCTACAATTCTGTTTGTATGGTGTGTCTTGGTTTGTTTTTTTTCTTCACCAACTACGACAACAACAGAATTTTCAGCTAAAGATTTTTTTCTTTTTTATCCCAACAAATATATTCCTTGTGTGTGTGTGTGTTCATCTATTTATCATGATATTGATTGAAATGATACATGCACATATTTATCTGATAAAAACAATGAAATCTTCTTGAATTTAACTTCAACCATCGCACACCCATACAAAACAACATTATGATTTTTTTTAATCATTAAAAATTGTCTTCGTTTAATTCCATTATAATTTTTATAGCCTTGTTGTTGTTGTTGTTCATCTACCAGTAATAAAAACATTTTAAAAAGCGATAATTAAATGTTGCAAATATCATCACTCAGTCAGTACTCGTCACTTTATTATTATTATTTTTCATTTTAGAAATACTTATTGAGCTATGACGACTATTAAAAAGGTTGTGTATATACTATTGTTCACACATAACCTTTTGGTTGCGTTTTGTTGATAATAGAGATCTTCATCAAGGAAGGCAACAAGGAAAAAAAATTCCATTTGTATGTTATATTTGTGTGATGTGATGTGACCACGTTTACGGTGTGAAATCAATGTCGAATTAATGAATAAATAACAAAAGTCATTGGATTCATACTTGCATTGTTTTCATACCTAAAAGAATTGTTTTTCAACGCTTGAACAAAAAAAGAAAAGAAAAAAAAACAAATAAAATTTGATTTGTCAATCATTTATTTATTACATTTTTTTTTATTTTGTTCCAATTTTGATTCTAAGCAACAAATCGCTTACTTTGTGTGTGTGTGTTTGTGTGTACATAAACTTATTACTGATAAGATAAATTCATTTTTATGGACTTATTACTGACGTCACACTGAAAGAAAGAGAGAGAGAGAATATTTTCAATGCAATTATAAAGGGATAATAATTTTTTTTTAAATTTTCATCGTAAAATCATACTGAATTCCAAAACACCAACGATTGTATTCATCTTTGTGTTTGTTTGTTTTTTTGTGTGTGTATTTATTTAAAATAAGCTTCATTTCTATTATTCATACCGTTATTATAATTTATCATTCTCGATAATAATAATTATGATGATAATCATGTCATTTCATCACATCTTTATCTTGTCATGCGTTTTTGTTTTTCCAGGTTTTTCTCACTGATTTCCGATTAAATTATTATTATTTCAAAAAAAACCACCAAGTGCCCAGCCATTACATCGCTCTCGAACTCTTTTTACTTCTTAATCTTTTTTTCTGTTATTAATAATAGTGATAGTATTTAAAAGTTAAATCATAATCTCAAGTCTTCGAATAAATCAAAAAACAGAATCCTTTCTTCTTTGAATTCTATTTATACGAAACGGAATTAATAATTATTACAACCAACCGTTGAAAATACATAAAAAATTTTATAAAAAAATCGCCCTAATGGCCAATCACAATAATCTGTTTGTTTTAGTCATCCTTTTTTTAAATTTATTCTATTTTGTCGGTATGCATATTAATCCATAAATTATCCTGTATCGAATTAACCTATTCATAATCATCATTTATTTATATCAATTAAATCAATTATGATCTTTTTATAGATAATTCCATCGATATGGATGACAAAGAAATTCTTATAGAAAGACGAGAATTAAGGATTCCTTGTCGGCTTTCCGATTCGATTCCCATACGACAGGATGAACCTACATGGTATGTTTTTTTTAATTAAATAGGATTGATTTGTTAAAATTTTTTTTGTCTAGGTATAAGGATAATGTAAAACTAAATGTAAACTATAGAAACAATGATGATGATGATGACGATGATGATGAACACGACAATGATAGTAATGAAAACGATAGTGATGAAAGTCGAATATATATAGAAAAAATTTCTGATAGACAATGGGATCTAGTCATCGATAAAGCCAAACTAAATGATATTGGTGATTATAAGTGTAAAATCCATAATTCAGAGGCTATAACAAAAGTTAGAAGTAAGCGAAATACTTTGGAAATAGCAAAAACTAATTTGTATTTCAATTCATTCAATTTAAATAGCCAAGCCTTTGTTACATCAATTTGAAGAATTAGATGCTGATAATTTTAAATCTGCCAATTTGGTGGAAGGCGATCGTCTTTCACTTCGATGTGCCCTAATTGAAGGTTACGGCAAAGATGCAAAAATACAATGGCTCATGTATGGTGAATTTGAAGGACCGGATAATGAACGTGAAATCAACGTATCGGATACTAGAATTTCCATCCAAAATAATGAAACAGCACAAGAAAGTGTGCTCACAATTGAATCAGTAGTGCCGCAAGATCGATATTTTTATGTTTGTAAAGCGACAAATGAAATAACCGATTATAATAACACCATATTACTTCGAGTCAAAGGTAATTATGATTTGATAAAATGAATGAAATTCGAAATGATTCATTCTTGTTTCATAATAGATAAATATGCCGCATTATGGCCGTTTCTCGGCATAGTTGCCGAAGTGCTCATACTTTGTATTATAATACTTGTCTATGAAAAAAGAAAAGTGAAACCCGATTTCGATGATGCTGATCATAATAACAAAAATGGTGAAGGGTAATTGTCTTTACTGTGACTGTTTTTTTTTGTATTTCCGTTTCGTTTTTTGTTTCATCATTGTTTCTTTGCTTTTGAATAGAATTTTTTTTAAATTTTATTAGCTTTGTTTTAGTTTTCCTTCCTTTGTTTTGATGAATGAATAATGAAACCTAAATTATTATTATTATGAAATATTTAACTGTATAACGAAAAAATAAGGAAAAATGTGCTTATTAATAATAACAAGCTATAGTGTTTGATTTGTTTCTTCTCTTTTTTTTCTCTATTCTCTATTCTATTCCGGTGTTTCATCTTTCTCTCTTCTGTTTGTATATTTGTCATCATGTGTATAATGTGTTGAATTACGAAAAACAAAACAGGACAAAATCTCAAGACTGTGCTTCCAGATCACACGATTTGAGACAAAGAAAATAAAAATTCTTACCATAAAACCATTATTACTACAATCAATCAACATCAATACACCAAAAAAAATAAAATAAATTAACAACAACAGCTTTATCCGATTGTCAATGATACACATCGTTGATTTTTTTTAAATCAAACCGAGATGCAAAAAAACAACAACAAACCAAATGGATAATTGAAGTCAAAACGAAAAAATTAAATTAAATAACTAATCCAACCCTATAATTTGTTTCCAATTCAAATTCAAGTTGCCTATATATAAAACAGCATGGAAATTTTCTCATCAGAATCTACCAACAACTTTCATCATCATCTCTTCATCATCATCATCATTATTATTATTGATATTCGAATGATTTCAGTGTGCGTTTCCTATTTTTTTTCATGCTATTTGTTTTGTTTTTTTTTTCTTTTGTATTGAATTTTTCAATATTGAAACACAACTTTATCGGTAAAAAAATGAATGAATGAAAAAAAAAATTAATGTAATTTTTCATTATTTTTTTTTTTTAATTTTGATTTTCAAACATAAATCTGCCGTATAACTTAATGAATACAATCATCGTCAATCATTCATTTGAATATAAATGTAAATGATAAAAGACACACTGTTATAAACCATAAAAGCCTGCAGCCATTAAAACACATCCATACAAAAAAAAAAATTATTATTATCTTTATTATTATTGATGTAACTTGAGAAAATTTTCTTGTTAATTGTTGGTCATGTATTTCATTCTTACACACACACACACACAGATCACGATGCTCATAATGACATTTAATTATGTCGATGTAAATTAACTTTTCCCATTTGTGTCCTACCAGAGAAAAAAAAAATTGAGCTGGCCTCAAAAATTCGTTTTTTTTTGTTGTTAATTTTTGCCCAAAACTTATTAGGGTCCCGAATTTCAATTTGCCTAATTTTTTTGTTTTAGTTTAATTAGTTTGTCATTGTTTCTTCCTAATTATCATTATTATTATTATTATTATTCAAAAAACAATATATTTTACCTGATTAATCTTTTCAATTTTTAATTCAAGTATTTTTCATTTTCAATTGTCCTTTTATTTAAATCATTGTTTTACCTGTTCTCTTTATCTACTTTTCTTTTTGTCGGATTGTTTGATTTTCTTTTCTTTTTATTTGTTTTGTTTTTTTTTGCTAGTCAACTTTGATTGATTTCTCAACAACCCGATAATGATGAAATGACCCTTTTATTTATTTCAGTCCCATTCTTTTCATTCTTTTTTTTCTCCAATAAAATGTGTCTTAGATTTTGAAAAAAAACTACCCATATACAGTATAATCTGAGTGAATTTTTTTGTTGTTATTGTTGTTAATTACAATCAATTTTGAAAATCTGAAAAAAAATCAGCATTATTTATGATCTAGCCAATTTCCATCATTAATAATTTTATTATTCAAACCAAAATTCATTTATAAATCAATTTGATTAATTTGAATTAATTGATCAAACATGATGATTAGAATTTTATTCTTTTGATTGTATTTTTGTCTTTTTTTTGTGTTTTATTTGTTCGTATGTCATTTTAATGTGAATAATTCTGTAAACAAAACAAAAAAACAGTTTGTGATAAAAAAATATATACTTTTTGTTTGTTCAATTCATGTTCTTATATATAATAAATAATAAGTCATTAACTGTTATCAAGATTGAAACATCAAAAACTATACAACACAACACACTACCACAACATTAAAATCGGCAAATCATTTGCAGAAATTTATGAAAAAAAAGACGAAAGATGAATTCTTGTGTTAAAAAGGGATATAACAAAAAAATGGATGTTATTTATTCATTTATATTTCATCAGTTACAATAATCAAGTGCCCATTTACAAATGATGATACATAATATGATTGATGCAAATCAACATTTAAAAAAAAACTTCAATCTCCTAATATGTATTGTTCACTTTTCACATTTCAATCATTTTCTTTTAAGTTAGACAAGAAATATTTTATAATATCTAGGCTTTTTTTTCTGTTATTTTAATCTTATTTATTCTTGGTTATTCTTTTCATTTCATCTCTTTCATTCGAACACACACATTTATCTAGATTGTTTTTGCAACTATAGTTTTTTCACATTAATGCAATAATTGATTAATTTAATTAACTTTTTGTTTTTTGGATTTGTTTTTTTTTCTCTCTCTCTCTAAATAATCTTGTAGTTTTGATTTAATAATTTATCAACTTTGTTTTGTTTCCAACTTATTCAACTGTTTTGTTCATTATGAATTCAGTTTTTTTGCAGTGAATTTTTTTCAAAAAAAACAAAAAAAAAAATAAGATGATAGTTTTGAATCAAATCATTTCATTCATTGATTATATATACACACACACTAACACATTCACCAAATATACATTCATTCATTTATTTATTCATTCAAATATACAGCAAAGCCCATGTGAAAAAAAACTATGCTACAAATTTAATCTGAAAAAAATAAGTGAATAAAAAATAATCTATAAATATTTTAAATGTATAAATAAAAGTTAAAAATTGCTAAGTTTATCACACTCTCTCAACCAAAACAGAATCATGATGATGGTGATGATAATAATGTCAGGTAAAAAAAATAACACAAACACACATCACAACTAATCAATAAGAAAACAAATCCCTATGGCAATAATACTAACATTATTATGATCATTATCATCAATGATGACTGTCACATTATTATTTTTGTTGTTGTTTCATACACATTAAATATACAACAAAACAAAAAAATATCCGGAATCCATTGATTCATTTGAATATTTGTTTAAAAAATTTTATGATAATAAATGAAATGAATTGTTCAAGTTTTTGTTGCAATATATTTTATTTTAATATTGCTATTTCAAATTGATAAATAATATGTACATTGATAGAGGAAATAAAGATGATGAAAAAGAGAATCATTTATAATATAAAATAAAGAAAACAAATATATCAAGGGATTGTTGTTTTTATTTTTTTTTTCATTTTCTGAATATCACTTCGGGCATAATGTTTCGATAAATGAATCTTTAACTCGACGACAGAATGTTTTCTCTCCTATCAATGGTTGTTCATCATTACCCAAATCGACATCATTATAGATGGCAAAATTTTCAATGGTTGCCACCTCTATTGTAGCATTCATTCGTCGTCGCTGTCTTATAAAATGTGTTATACCGACAACAACAATCACAATAATTAATAAAAGACTAATAAGTGGTATGATCACAAAAGCGAACGATGGTTTTGGACCAATCTTATAAATGGTAATCTTTACATTGCGATAAACCAAACTAACATCATTACTGATGCCAATGTTAACGTATTTCGTCCCATTTTGGGGGAAATAATGAATAATCTGATAATCACATTTTGATGAAACTTTACCCGAATTGAAACACGAATCATTCGATTTTGTGGAAGAAAAATCATGACAGAGAAGAAACTTTGGGCTTCCATCACAGGTGATGTTCAAATGTAATAGCGATCCATTTTCGACAAAATTATTGCCCGAAATGGAAACATTCGTGATAGGATTTTTAATCTGAATCGCTAAGGACGTCGTGCCGGCAAAATTCTTTTGAAACGATACTGAGGTTTGCAGAGAAATCGAATATTCATTTGATGAATTGAAAACAAAATCAAATGTTTTCTGCATAAATTTTGTTTTGTTCACATCGGGTCCTTCAACGCTCCACTCATATTTGATTTGGTCAGCAAAACGAACCAATATACTTTGTGGATCGATATTTGGCGAAAAACTAACAGTTTTGTTGATTTCGAAAACAAAATCTGTTGTCAGGCTGGATACGTTTTGCTTAGCATGAATTGAAATTAAATCGTTTAAATTATCTAGATAATTGAATTACAAATATCAATCGCAATAAGCATTTATGAGAGTTAGAGCTCACCTTTGATTTCAAGTGTAACGGCTGTTTCCGCGATTTTCCATCCGTAAATATAATTATTAAATGGATAGAGATATACCTGAATATTGAACTGGTATGATCCTGTTTTCGTAAAATTCTTTTGCCAGTCAATATCTTTAAATTCTGTGAATTGTTCATCAAGGACATTGAGTTCAGGTATGGAAAAAATAAATTTAAAATGATATGAAATTGGAAAATTCCTCGATTCCAGATGAATATTATAATTAGAATCAACATCGACCATTGTTTTAATATCACCATTGACAAATATTTCATCTATAATTTTGATGGATCATTATTGTTATTATCATTATCTGTTCAAATAAATTAGACACTAACCTGCATCAACTGACCCGTAAAATATAATTGATACAAAAAATAACAGCAATAAATGATAAGAAAATGCCATAACTTTAGGCTGATTTTATTCAAATTACTAAGATAAAAGGATCATCAAAATTCTTGAGAAAAATGATCACTGTCAAATGATCACCAAACAATGAAATTAGATGCGAAGAACCATATGTTGTGATCGTTGATTGAATGCAATATTAACAAAAAGGTAATGAACGCCATCTGTTCGGAATGTGATTAACAGATTCGAGGATTGTGGATCAAGACAACCACAAATTAACGAAATCAATGTTTTGACCACGACAAGTTAATATTTCAAAGACATGATGCATAACGAGGATAACGATGATGAATATCATTATGATGATACTGATGATTGGAACTATGATAATTATGAAGATTTTGGTGAACAAATCGATGATAATGAAGATATTCAAACTAAAGATGTAGAGCATTTCGATTATCGTTGTATCAGTTTTTCTGAAGCAAAAGATATTCTAAACGAACTAATTAATAGTATAACTAATCGTATAAAGGTATGTTATTTTTAGAAATTATCGCTAAAGTGAAGGCTATGTTGATTTTTTGTTTGGCTTTTTTTTCAAACAATAGCTCAATTATTCATTGGCTAAAATGCTATTGATACAATGTAAATGGGATGCAAACGAAGTTCTAAACAAATATTTCGCATGTGATAATGAATATTTTGAATGTAAAGGTGTGAAACCTTTTCATAAAAGCTGGGAAGATTTGATCGAAGCATGTAGATCCAAATGCTTTTATTCACCCACAGCAGAATCGAATCAACAAACAACATTAGTAGCGATATGTTGTGATGTATGTTTAGATTCAAAATTGAAAGACCGCTTTCTATCATTGATTTGTGGCCATTCATTTTGTCTTGATTGTTGGTTTAATTATTGTCGTGTGAATATCCAGAATGGCCAATCAACCGGAATTCGTTGCATGAATTCCGATTGCAAGCTATTTCTGCCAGAAGATTTTGTTCATTTTATTTTTCAAAATTCTATTCTTTTACGGGAGAAATATGATTTACTTACATTTCGTGAATCGATCGATGCATACATTCGCATGAGACTTTGTATAAATTCCGAATGTCAAACCGTTGTAATCGCCCAGGAACAACCGTCACCCAAACGTGTTACCTGTACAAATTGTAATAATTCATTTTGTTTCGAATGTGGTAATGATTATCATGCTCCAACCGATTGTAAAACTATTTTACTTTGGTATCGAAAGTGTGCAGATGATTCTGAAACGGCTCATTATATTCGTGCACATACTAAACTTTGTCCAAACTGTAGTTCTTGTATTGAAAAAAATGGTGGTTGTAATCATATGAGCTGCTATTCTTGTAAACATGAGTTTTGCTGGATTTGTCTAGGTCTGTGTATTCATTTTTTTACCATTAATTAAATAATAATGTTTTTTTTGTTATCTTTGCATTTATGTCGATTAGGCTCATGGGACATACATGGACCACAATATTTTAAATGTAGCAAATACAAAGAAAATCTTGATATAAAAAATGAATCGGATAGAGCCAGAGAAGCATTAAAAAAATATCTATTTTATTATGAACGCTGGGATAATCACATGAAAAGCTTAAAATTAGAGGATGAAAATCGTGAACGAATACAAGCCAAAATTGATGATGAACTTAATCGTAACAATGGTACATGGATAGATTGGCAATATCTATTACGTGGTGCTAAAATTCTATCTAAATGTCGTTATACATTACAATATACATATCCATATGCATACTATATGGAATGTGGCCCACAAAAAGAACTATTCGAATTTCAACAGGCAGCACTCGAAAATGAGATTGAAAATCTAGCATGGAAAATAGAAAATGCCGAAACAACTGATCGTGGTGCGTTAGAAAATCAAATGACAATCGTTGAAAAAAGGCGAACTACATTGTTGTATAATTTTTTTCAATACTGATTTTTTTTCTCCAATGATCTTAATTTTTCTCCAACATCTGTTCATGCAAACATATGAAAATGTTATAATAAATAAAAAACAAATAAAATCAGATATATAATTCAAAATCGATTCTTTTCGAACTATAGAATCCAGCATCAGTTGAATCGGTACGTCGAACGAAAACACCTTGATCAAAGTAACCTTGATTCGTCCAAGTCAACATTTCTTCAGTGGTATATGGCCCATATGTTTGGGCATCATCTTTATCTTCCCATTTGTATTCCCAACAGGTTTTCGTTTCATCAAAAGATGTCATTACTTTGGAAGTGGATGCTTTTTTATCATTAAAATCATCGCTAAACATGTCATCATTATTATCGGATGATTGTTTTGACTCTGCATCATCGATTTTATTCAATTGTAGCTTAAATTGTTCATATGTTCGTTCATAAATGTCCATATCACCTGTTTGAAGAATTTGATCGGCAATCGAAATTAATTTCATCATTTTCTCTTTGGCTTCACTAATGATTGTCGATTGTTGGTTGGCAGCTACATTTGAATTGATTTTACGTTTCTGACCTTTACGTTCAGCATTACAAAGCTTTCCGTAACGTTGTATCGCTTTTCGAACCGATTCTCCTGGTTGAATTAAATCTAGGATCTGTTTATAAAATTCTTTTATATTTTCTTGGCTGATAGTTATTTCTTCTTCATCATCGCTAGATGAATCATCATCAGTATTCTTTTCTTTTTTAACTGTTTTCGAGGTTGTTGGCTTTACTACATTCCAGTTGATATTATCAAGCCAATTATCACGAATGTCATTTTCTTTATCAAAAATATATGTGCCTTCTTTATCGAAATGACCAGTTTCGAGTTCTTCATCCATATTGAAAGGAGTAATTTTGATTTCGCCATCGAATTCGATTGTTGGTCTTTCAGTTCCTTCGATAGCATCATCATCCAGAACATTATATTTTTCTGCTCCAATTTCATCATCTTCTTCATCACTGTCTAATGTGTGTTTGAATTTTTTACCAAACGCATAAATTTTTTCATCAACATCTTCGGAAATTTGATTATTTTCACTCATTTTTGAAAAAATTTTGTTGAAAAATAAATTCAAGAATATTATTGAATACTTAAGTCATTTTGATTAGGTTAAAATAGTCGTGCTATTGAATCACGCGTTATTTTCATGTGTGCATTCTGTGTTATTCCTTTTAAAAATAAATAAATAATCTGGTTTTCCAAAATGATGAAACAAGAAAAAATTCAAATCGAATTCGATGTGGATGAAAGCAAATATGATGAATATAACCAATTAATATTATCTGGTAAAAGTAATACCATAAGTACCGTGTTTGTTCTCATTTAATCAAGTAATTTTTTTTTATTGATCATTAACACAGAAAAAAATAATGTTTTGGATGGTGATGGGATAGAAAGAAAAAATTTTCGAATAAAAAAAGAAGAGATCAAGAAACAGTTATTGTCGAAAAAGAAAAAAAAGAAATTAGAAAAAATTTTGGAAAGAAAAAATAGAAAATTTAATGTAAGTAGATTTAATAAGTTAATAAGTCAGTTGAACTCTGATATTTTTCTTATTAGCGGACAAATTTGATAAGCGATTTACAACAATATCAAATTGATGAACATGAATATGATAGTATGCCTTCCACCAGTATTGTTCAAACGGTTGGAAAAAGAAAAATTAATGATTTGCTTCAATTATATAGCTCGATCAACAAAAATAATGGTGAGGAAGGGTCAAATCAACAAAAAGATGAAGATCAAAATCATTTGACTCGTAAAAGGTTCAAAATCCGAAAAATTAAATTCAAAAGTAATGAAAAAAATTTCAACCGAAAAGATCCGAATGTCATTGGATTCAAAGATAGTTTTGATGATGAGGAAGATGAAGATGAGGATGAATTAGAAAGTTCATCTGAAGATGAAAATAATGATGAAAAAAATGATGAAGAAATTGAAAAAAATCATTCGGATTCTGACCAAAGACTAGAAGAGAAACCTGAAAGTGAAAACAAATCCACTTTGGTTGTCAAATGTTCCGAGGAAGAACCATTGGAAGACATAAAAACCGTTGATAAAAATCAAATTAAAATTGAAGATGATAATGCGGTAAAGGAAAAAGAGAAAAGTATATTTGTCCACGTCGATCGACCAGAAAAAATACAACAAGCTCGTCAACGATTGCCGATATTATCGGAAGAGCATAACATTATGGATGCAATCATGCATAATCAAGTTGTCATAATTTGCGGCGAAACTGGCTCTGGTAAAACTACACAAGTTCCACAATTTCTTTATGAAGCTGGTTATGCGACCAACGGTAAATTGATTGGTGTAACTGAACCACGACGAGTAGCTGCCATTTCAATGTCTAAACGTGTTGCCTATGAGCTTAATATGACCGAACAAGAAGTATCCTATCAAATTCGTTTTGAAGGAAATGTTAGTGATAAAACCCGAATAAAATTCATGACTGACGGTATATTGATGAAAGAAATTGAACGAGATTTATATTTGACTAAATATTCTGCATTGATCATCGATGAAGCGCACGAACGTAGTCTTTATTCTGATATTTTGATTGGCTTTCTTTCTCGTATCGTTCAGGTTCGACATAAAAAGGGTGATCCATTGAAGCTGATTATTATGTCGGCCACGTTACGTGTGGAAGATTTCACTGAAAATAAACACTTGTTTAAGAATCCTCCACCTGTCATAAAAATTGATTCTCGTCAGTATCCAGTTACAATTCATTTCAGTAAATATACAAATCCAAATTATATACAGGAAGCATTCAAAAAAGTTTGTAAAATTCATTCCATCTCACAACCGGGTGGTATTCTTGTTTTTGTTACTGGCCGTACAGAAGTTTTATCTCTTTGCCGAATGTTGAAAGCTAAATTTCCTATTACTCATCGAATTGATCGAGAAAAGCAAAACAATATGACTAAAGCCAATGACGAAAACAATGAACAAATAATTGAAAAATCTATTGATGATATGAATTCAAAATTGAGAATCAATCTAGACGTTTATTCCATAGATCCGGTCGAAACAAGCGAAAAAATTATTGATGGTCTTGATTTATATGATAATGATTCAAATGATGCTGATGAGAATGAAAATAACAATGATAACGAAGAAGACGAGGATATTACCGAAGATCTAGGATTTTTAACAACAACAGAACCATTATATTGTTTGCCATTGTATTCAATGATGCCCAGTAAGAAACAAGCTATGGTATTTCAGCCACCACCTGTTGGATGTCGTCTTTGTGTCATTGCGACGAATATAGCTGAAACATCATTAACTTTACCTAATATTAGATACGTAATCGATACAGGAAAAGTTAAAAATGTCGTCTATGATCGTATGACTAGTGTTTCGACATTTGTCATAGAATGGACATCAAAAGCATCTGCTGATCAACGTTCTGGTCGAGCTGGTCGAACTTCGGCCGGATATTGTTATCGTCTTTATTCATCAGCTGTATTCAATGATCAATTCAAACAGTATTCTGAACCAGAAATTCTGCAGAAACCAATCGATAATTTATTGTTACAGATGAAAGCTATCGGTTTTGAAAATGTAATAAATTTTCCATTTCCTACTAAACCTAATCTGGAAGCTTTAGTCGCAGCTGAAAAACTATTGAATCAATTGGATGCTCTCGAAACAAAAACATTAACCATAAAGAAAAATAAAAAGATTGAAAGATCAAATATAACATGGTTCGGACGATTAATGTCATACTTTCCAGTTTCACCACGTTTCAGCCGAATATTATTATTGTCAACACAAGCTGATCTTGTTCCGTTGGTAGTCACTTTGATTTCTTTGTTAACTGTACAAGAACTTTTCATTTCTGATGTATCGAAAGAAATCAAACAACGACGTGAAAGCTGGTTCTTTTCACATCCATTCTGTCAAATATTGGGTGATATTTGGACATTGTTAAGTGCGTTTGGTTCCTCTCATTATCATGGATTTAGTGAGAAATTCTCTCTTTCGCATGGTCTACGTCATAATGCCATACGTGAAGCAGAAAAACTTCGTTTACAATTATTGAATCAACTTCGATTGATAATGAAAAATCAGACTCTTTCTCCAGAATTATCCGTACCGAATGAAATCCAGGTCAAGATGTTGAGTAAGCTATTTCTTTCAGGTTTTAGCGATCACATTGCTAGACGCATACCGTTCACTATGGTCACTGTACAAGATGAACACGGAGATGTTCGTAAAGTTCAAAAATCTATACGTAATTGTTATCAATCAATCGAAGTTGAACAATATGTATTTATTTCTCCTAATTCGGTTTTGCTCAATCAGACAAACGACTTTGTCGTCTATCAAGAGATATTTGAATCATCCGATTCTGGTAAGATGTACATGAGAAATGTTTTACCCATTCAAATGGAATGGCTGGCGATCTATGCACATAAACATTGTACTTTTTCGAATCCATTGGAGGATCCACCTCCAAGATATGATCCAGATGATGATTGTATCAAATGTCATCGCAAATCAACATTTGGACCACACAGTTGGGAATTGCCAGCCATTGAAGTGGATTATCCTGATGGTCTGGACAAATATTGCCATTTTGCATATTTTTTATTTAATGGTTTGGTAATCCCTTCATTAAAAGAAAATTTGCCGTACCTGTCTTCACCTGCAATTTTATTCATCAAATCATGGGCAATGGTACAACCAAAAGTGGATAACGTAATCAAATGTTTGATAAATAATCAAATCGATTGTAAGCGTGTCTTAATAGCCAAATGGACTGCTAACTCTAAATGTAAGTTTCGAAAGCCACCATTACCTTATCTTAATTAATGTATTATTGATTTCTAGTTTTACTAAAAGAATATTTGGAATGGATTGATGATGGCCATAAAGATAATGTTCGTAATTGTTGGCCGCCCTGTTGATGAAATCACTATGCATACCTTTAAGGCTTAATCATTGATTGTATCTCATGATCAAAATCAACGATGATCGAAGAGCTATAAATATTAATAGCATATTGCAAAATCTTTTCAAGTCTTGAAAAACGTGATCAGAATGTAATAAATTAATTACAAAGAAGGTAAAAGATATCCACTTTTCCTTTTGAACGCCATCTGTTGTATGTGTAAAATCAGTGATATCAATATCGATGATGTCATCAGCTTTCAATTTTTTCCCTGTTTTAAACTGATGAAATATTTTATGTGTCCATAATAATTCGTTGTCAGACATTGATTTTCATGATACAAGCTTTAAATTTATCATTCATTCACTTTTTTACGTCAATATATTTCCTTGTAACTTTATAGACAAAAATAAGCTCGTGGTTGTATTTTGTTTTTGTATGTTGCGTACATTCATCGATTTGTTTTCATGTATTCAATTTTTTGCGATTAATGCTAGCGCAATTGTAATTTTTATCAGTATCAGAAAAGAAAGAAAAGTATTAATCCACACAAAATGATGAATTCAATGATTCGAAAGCGCTTCGCTTCTTCTAACGACAAGATAACAACAAAAACGGTTTCTTCGTCACCTAAAAAAAACAAATCATTCATTGGTGAATTGAATGAAGAGGCAGATCAGAGCTTCGAAAAAAAACTCATCAAAATGATTCGTCGAAATTTAATTTCAATTATAATATCATTAATAATACTAATATTATTATTTATTTTCATCGTCATTCCAATCATTGTTCGTAATTCCATTACTTTTCAACGTTTTGGTGTATTTATGAATATCATCAATGTACATTATTTCCACGATCTTTCGAATACAGAACAATTTGGTTTACGTTGTGCTAAACCATTTCGAATCGAAACGACAAATGATGAAGGCAGCATAAATCTTGGTGCCTGGCATATATTTCCTCATGATGATTATGACGAATGTAAACGAGAGGCACACGATTTTAATGATGATCGAATTATTGTTCTTTATCTACATGGTAATATGGCAAGTCGAGCTTTTTATCATCGTCGTTTGCTCTACAATTTATTAAGTGAAAAATCTAATGCTCATGTTATCGCTTTTGATTATCGTGGATATGCTGATTCAACTAATGCAATACCTAGTACATTTGGCCTGACAAATGATACTCGAAACGTCTATGAATGGATACTTGGAAATAATGTCACATCTGATAGGATCATCATTTGGGGACATTCTTTGGGAACTGGTGTTGCTACCAGATTCTTAAGTGAATGTCCTGATGAAATCTATCCATTGGCTGCGGTTATTGAATCTGGTTTTACATCAATCGTTGAAGCAAGCCATCATTATCCATTGATCAGATTATTTTCCTTCCTACCATATTTTGAATATTGTTTTGTTGAACCGCTAGTCAATAATCCAGAACTCAATTTCAATAGCACAGCTCAATTATCTACAATTCGTTGTCCATTATTAATACTTCATGCAGAAGATGATGTTATCGTTTCCTTTGATCTCGGAAGAAAACTATACGAACAAGCTAAAATGTTGCAACCGAAAAATGTTAGTGAACAAACACAATTTGTATCATATCCCGCCCAATATGGTTATGGTCATCAAGATATTTATCGTGATCCAGATCTTTGTAAAACAGTAAATAACTTTTTTAAATCACTCAAACAAATATGAAGTATGAAGCATCATTATGATTTTTTTTTGTGAAATATCTGTTACATACTTTGATATTTTAAAACTTGTAAAATTTTAAACTCAGATTAAAGCTTTGTGCAATACAATAAATTAATAAATTCTCACTTTTTTACAAAAATTCTACAATTTAGTCAAATTGATTGTGTGAGGTTAGCGGTGCTTCAGTTAGCTCACTGAAAAAAAAGTAAGGTTAGTACTAACCTATTTGGGTTATTTTCTCTAACCAATTCAGGTTAGTACTAACTCAGAACGGTTAGTACTAATCACTTAAGGTTAGTATGACGGTTAGTACTAACCTGAATGGGTTATTACAAAGGTTAGTACTAACCCATATGGGTTATGATCAACGGTTAGTACTAACCTTAAGTGATTAGTACTAACTGTTTTGGGTTAGTATTGACGGTTAGTACTAACCTAAGTGGGTTAGAAAAAAATTGCAACCATTAATTAATGAATATTAATTGTTATTTTTATTAATTGATAGAAAAAAATCATCATATTGCCGAAATGGAAGTTATTTTCACCCATCAAACGGACTTGGTCAACTAAATCGATAATTATTAACGAATGACCATTAATCAATTCACATTGCAGATAATATTCCGGATTGTGCAAAAATAAGACCATTGCTTTATTTAAGAATTTCATGTACTTGTAACAGACATAAATATTCACATATGAATTTGATAATAATAATTATTTAAAGTAGTGATTTTGAATACAAATAAGTAAAATACAAATTGAAAATAAAAATAAAAATAATAATACAATTAAAGAATAATAATTAAAAATCTATTGACATACGAATGCGGATCGTATCAGCGTTTGCGAAATTCTTATTCATGTTAAGTTGAAATTTGTCATTTTTTCAATTCATGAATTCGTTTTCTTTCTTTGAACAAATTATCGACACTATTCTAATATGATCAATGTGGATTGTATTTGCATTTTCAAGATTCTTCAAGATTCTTTTTTATGTTAGGTTTGTCATGGTACAAATCCAAATTGGTAATTCAACTTGAAGAATATCTTCTCATAACAAATCCAAATTGGTAATCTAACCCAAAGAATATCTTTTCATAACAAATACAAATTCCAAATCTAAAATGAAGAATATCCTTCTTCAGCAAATCCAAATTGGTAATCTAACATGAAGAATATCGCTCTTCAGCAAATCCAAATTGGTAATCTAACATGAAGAATATCGCTCTTCAGCAAATCCAAATTGGTAATCTAACATGAAGAATATCTTCTCATAACAAATCCAAATTGGTAATCTAACATGAAGAATATCTTCTCATAACAAATCCAAATTGGTAATCTAACATGAAGAATATCTTCTCATAACAAATCCAAATTGGTAATCTAACATGAAGAATATCTTCTCATAACAAATCCAAATTGGTAATCTAACATGAAGAATATCTTCTCATAACAAATACAAATTCCAAATCTAAAATGAAGAATATCCTTCTTCAGCAAATCCAAATTGGTAATCTAACATGAAGAATATCTTCTCATAACAAATCCAAATTGGTAATCTAACATGAAGAATATCTTCTCATAACAAATCCAAATTGGTAATCTAACATGAAGAATATCGCTCTTCAGCAAATCCAAATTGGTAATCTAACCCAAAGAATATCTTTTCATAACAAATACAAATTCCAAATCTAAAATGAAGAATATCCTTCTTCAGCAAATCCAAATTGGTAATCTAACATGAAGAATATCTTTCTTCAGCAATTCCAAATTCCAAATCTAAAATGACCACCCAATTGGTCACCCCTAATGATTGATTGATGGACCTTATTAAATTATCGAACTAATTAATTTGCATTTTCTAACTGTTCAGCAACATGCATTTCATTCAGTTATGTTAAGTTTGATCCGTTGAATTTGTCGTTTTCTTATTCCATGAATTTATTTGGCGCCATTTCTTTCTTTGACCATATCATCGACAGAATTCATAAACGATTAATGTGGATTGTATTTGAATTTTAAAGATTCTTGTTTGCAAATTAAAATTTAACATTTTCACTATTCGTGAATCGATTTGGCGCGTTTTCTTCCTTCGACCAAATTATCGACACAATTCTGATATGATCAGTGTTGATCGTATTTGTATTCTCGAGATTCTTGATCATGTTAGGTTGAAATTTGTCGTTTTCACTATCCGTAAAATGATTTGGCGCGTTTTCTTACGTTGAACAAATTAATGACACTATTCTAATATGATCAATGTGAATTGTATCAGCGTTTGTGAAATTCTTATTCATATTAAGCTGAAATTTGTCATTTTTTCAATTCATGAAATGATTTGGCGCCTTTTCTTTCTTTGAACAAATTATCGACGCTATTCTGATATGAACAATGTGGATCGTATTTGTATTTTCAAGATTCTTGTTCATGTTAGGTTTGTCATGGTAAATTTTTCGCTTTTTCCATTTGTGATTAAATTTGGCGCCATTTCTGTCTTCAACCAAATTATCAACACGATTCTGGTATGGTCAATGTGGTTTTGTTTCTTATTTTCAAAATTCTTGTTTGTGTTAAGTTTGGTTTGGTAAATTTAACGTTTTCACTATTCTTGAATTAATTTGGCGCGTTTTCTTCCTTCGACCAAATTATCGACACAATTCCTATATGATCAATGTGGATCGTATTTGTATTTTCAAGATTCTTGTTTTGTTAGGTTTGGTTTGGTAAATTTAACGTTTTTAATATTCTTGAATTAATTTGGAGCGTTTTCTATCTTCGACCAAATTATCGACACTATTCTGATATGATCAATGTGGATCGTATTTGTATTTTCGAGATTCCTGATCATGTTAGGTTGAAATTCGCCATTCTCGTTGTTCTTGAATTAATTTGGCGCGTTTTCTTACTTTAAACAATTTATTGACACAATTCTAATATGTTTAATGTGAATCGTATTCTTATTTCCAAAATTCTTGTTCATGTTAGGTTTGGTTTGATAAATTTAATGTTTTCTCAATTCATGAAAATATTTGGCGCGTTTTCTTACTTTAAACAAATTATCGAGACTATTTTAATATGATCAATGTGGATTGTATTTGTATTTCCAAGATTCTTGATAATGTCAGGTTTGTCATGGTAAATTTTTCGCTTTTTCCATTTGTGATTAAATTTGGCGCCATTTCTGTCTTCAACCAAATTATTGACAAAATTCTTATATGATTAATGTGGATCATATCAACATTTTCTTGATTCTTGTTCATGTTAGGTTATGATTTGCCGTTTTCACTATCCGTGAAATGATTTGGCGCGTTTTCTATCTTCGACCAAATTATCGACACAATTCTAATATGGTCAATGTGGATTGTATTCTTATTTCCAAAATTCTTGTTTGTGTTAGGTTGAAATTTGCCGTTCTCACTGTTCTTGAATTAATTTGGCGCCATTTCTGTCTTCAACCAAATTATCAACACGATTCTGGTATGGTCAATGTGGTTTTGTTTCTTATTTTCAAAATTCTTGTTCATGTTAGGTTTGTTTTGTTGAATTTATCGTTTCACTATTCTTGAATTAATTTGGCGCGTTTTCTATCTTCGACCAAATTATCGACTCGATTCTAATATGATCAATGTGAATTGTATCAGCGTTTGCATGAATTTAGTTTATGTAAAGTTAAAATTTGTCATTTTTTCAATTCTTGAATTAATTTAGCGCGCTTTCTTCCTCTGACCAAATTATCGACCTAATTCTAATATGATCATTTGATTTGATATGATCATCATAAAATTTGCCGTTCTTCCTGGTCATGTTAGGTTTGTTATGGTAAATTGGTCGCTTTCTCCATTTGTGAATGAATTTGGCGCTTTTCCGCTTCTCAACAAATTATCAGCGAAATTCTTACGTCGTATTTCTATTTTCAAAATTCGTGTTATGTCCGTTCTAATTCCCTTTTTTTTTACTTTAAAATATTTTTCAGATTTATCAATTCAAGAGGATTGATCATCTCTGAAATACATCAATTCACAAGTTGGAAATAATGATAATAAAATTAATTGCTAATGTTTGCCAATGTTAAATCTATGGAAGATTATAATGCATTTTTTTCCGAAAATTTTCAAGTTTGACAAATGAACATTTGCGCATAGTCAAATGCTAACTATTTTCAATACAAATACGGCTTGTACTTTCGATAGTGTAAATCGTTTTAGCGCGTAAAAATTCTCTCTCAGCTAGTGGCGGCTAGTGGTAACTATTTTCTATACTTTTCTTTCGTCCAATCAGAATGCAAGTTTCAAAAGTTCTATTCAACGGTCGTCAAAATCGTTTGTCCTCGTCATTCTATTTCGAACTTTTTTCGGTGACGGTTGTTTTTCGAACGTTTTTTTCTGGTTGATTTTATAAGTTATTTTTTCCAATTTTAATCATTGATTTTGGTCCAAATTTTTGGAACAACCACTTTTATTGATTAAAGATTATCTTTGTTTATGCTTTTATTTGTTTCAGATTAAAAATTGACCACGAAATTGATGAAAATTGTTTGAACGATCTCTGATGCAAGTGACGAAAAATGATCATTTTCTCGATGGCATTTATTCAAGTTTGTAATTATCAAATGATAATTCATTTTAAATAAACTTTCATTTAATCACATCTTTTCTAAGTTTAATTTTTCAGTTTCGTTATGGTGATAATTAGCATTTCCAGTAAATCAATAAAGGTAATGTTATCATTTTGTGTAACATGAAAATGATCATAATTTTCCTTCGTTTTAGCATATCATTCGACATGGCAAAAGTCTATGGATAATTGGTGAGGAAAATACATGGTCCCAAATAAAACTGCTGGTAATAATTCAGGTAAATTTGAAATCTAATCCATAATACCTTTCACTTTAGTTTCTCAAGTCTTTACTAATGAATGTCGAAACAATATTCGATTGACTATCATATTCCAGATTGATTTGTTGGTTTCATTGTTCATCGGCATCTGATTCAAGAATAGTTTGATAATGTTCAACAATAGGATAGGCTAGGTTAGATTAGGATTAGAGAACATGGTCTGAACTATTTCCTATTGAATTCGGTGTCGGGTGAAACTTTGTGACCAACAAAACAATCGACAAATATGATTAAATCAGTCGAATATCGGCACAATTGACATCGATTTGGAATGATAATGAATGGTATGTGATTAAATGAAATGAACAAACTGACAACTTATATTTTTTTCCGTCAGGTATTTACCATTATATCTCATCATTTGTTGGAATGGCTATAGCTATCGATCATAGTTGATGGACATTGGTATCAATCACTGATATTGGATATTGGCAACCTGTTTTATCGGATTATCTTTGAAATTTGGACATTCACTTTTGGAATTATGAATAGCGATGAATAGCACGAAAAGACGAGTACAATCGGAAGATAAAATATAAACAATTTTTATTTTTAATTTAATTAATTAATTATTTTAATAAAATCAATTAAATTTTAATTAATATGGGGTTAAATTATTTGGGGAGGATAAAAAGGGGGAAAGGAGCCGCTGCAACAAAAATTGGGATAGTACTAACCCAAAAAGGTTAGGAGACCATTTGGTTGCAATCAGGGTTAGTACTAACCCAAAAAGGTTATAAGACCATTTGGTTGCAACTAAATTGATACTAACCCAAATGGGTTAGTACTAACCCAAAATGGTGTGCCCAGGCTCCCCAACCCATTTGGGTTAGTACTAACCCACTTTACTTTTTTTTCAGTGAGTGTTTACTTATGTTGGAATTTTTTTTTGGGTATTTAAATTGATTTCTGTCGAATTTCGAATCGTCTTTTATGAATAGCTCGTTCTAGGCATGTTTTTGGAAATTTCTACAATTTTCATTTTTTGGTTTCAATTTTAAACAAATATTAATATTTTTTGAAAATGTCTGATGACGAATATGATGTTGATGAGTATGTTGTAATAATTTTCTTCCGTTTATGATAAATAATGATGATGTTTATTTTATCAAATTGTTAGCCTTGGAGGGGATTTCGAAGATGCAGTGGATGCTGATGATATTGGCGATGAAGCTGTCGATGAAGAGAATGTTGAATTTTTGCCATCCGATCAGATGCAACAGAAGCAAAATGCCAAAAAGATAACTACACCATATATGACCAAATATGAAAGAGCTCGAGTGTTGGGGACTAGAGCCTTACAGATTGCTATGTGCGCTCCAATTATGGTGGAATTAGAAGGCGAAACTGATCCGTTACAAATCGCCATGAAAGAACTAAAGTGAGAAATTAAATTAATTATATTTTTTTACCATATTAATTTTCAAAAATATTTTTTTAAGGGAACGTAAAATACCATTAATTATCCGACGATTTTTGCCAGATGGTAGCTATGAAGATTGGGGAATCGATGAGCTCATCATTACTGATTGATATTTTTTTCAATTTTTAAATGTATTTTTCATAAATAAATTATTAATTTTATTAAAACTCGAAAGTTTCCTTTGATTTTTTTGAGTAAAACATTTGATTTAATTCAATCTTTAAGATGATAACTCATTTGACAGAGATTTCTTTTTCATTGCTTGTGCTGTTTCTTGCCTGCGAAGATCATTAGTGATTAGTAATGTTAAGACAACTCCGATAGCCAATATAATGGCAAAGCCAATATTAACCCAAAATGGTCCGATGATATCAATCATGGATAAAGAGCAGTATGTCAAAATTATACCAAATATTTGAGCTGATGCATTCAATAGGCCAGCAGAAGTACCCTCTGATTGTGGATATGTTACTTCGGCGGCATATTCGAATCCAATCGGCAAGTAACCAGTCATGAAAAAACCCAAAATGACACTTACAAAGAACATCATTAAAATTGATTTTAATTTCAAAGCCACCGCAAAAATTATGAATCCAACCATGGCTAATACATAGGTGATAACGGTAATCAATTTATATTTGCCTGACCATGCCAAAATGTAGCCACAAATAATCGATCCGAAAATACCGGATATTACAATTAATGAGCCCATATATCCCGCATAGCTTTGATATTCCGAACCCATTGTTTTTACAACTATAGCGCCTAATACAGTACTGATTGCATAAAAAACGCCTGCATTTAGTCCATAACTGAAAAAAAGAAGACAAAAATTTCGACTATGAATAAGTCCTCGCATCGATTCAATATAAGATTCTTTCTCAGATTTTGTTCGCAATGCTTGAGCATCACTTGGTGGAACATCGGGTTTATCTTTAAAGACAATTATAATCAATATCAAAATTATTAAGCAAATGATAGCCATAGGCCGTGTTATCCATATGAATGCTTGTCGAATCTTAATATTTATCTCATCCGAAAATTCCGGATTCAGTTCCATCATCGATAATGTAACATTTGTTGTATTTAGTGGCCCTAGTTTCGGCATCAGCAACGGTGGAATCAAGAAGCCAAATCCTATTCCTATTTGATTTCCAAAAACACCATAGGCCGTTGCAACGTTTACTTCATTAGCGGCAAACCAAGTAGCCGATAACATAGGTGGAATATTCAGAATAAACAATTGTCCGCAAGCAGATATTGTTTGGCCAACCATGCATATCCAAAATTGCGAACGTTCAATGGAAAAACATTTGATAAATGAGCCTAAAGCATTGCATGATGCTCCAATGATTAGTGAAATACGTAGTCCAAAACGATCCAAAAAATATGTTGCTGGAATTATAAAGATAACATAAGTAATCATGTAGATTGTCGATGTACTATCGATCCAAAATGAAGTCGTGCGATAATATTCTTCAGCGATATTTTCAACAATAGCATACATAACCCAATGAAAAGAGTTGCTCATCGATAGAATTATAAATATAATTAAAAGAAAATATCGAATTTTGGATACATTACAATTGACCGACAAATCTTTATTTGAATACGATATTGTATCCGAATCAGTTATTTCTTTATTATCCATGGCAAACGAACATATGATATGATAACTATGAACACAATATCAAATTGATTCCCTTCGATAACTTTTCAATTTATAAGGAAAAGCGAATTTTTTTTTATAAATAAAAATAATTAAATTAATATTAATCGAACAAGGCTAATTCAATTGATTAAATTGCTAAAAATGAAATTAATTAAAAATCAACCAATAAAAATTGTCGCCCCCCAAACATTTGCGCAAATTTTTTCTTCGAAGCCATGGAAATAGAATATTTCAAATTTAGAAAAGATACGGAGAAAGTAATTGGCATAATATTAAAAAAGATTTTTTATTCAGAAAATATAGTATTTGTATAATAAATATTAAGATATATAATATAATGCATGCAAAAAAAACAAAAACAATTTTGTAGAAAAAAAATTGCATAAATCAACAAACTATGATAGAAGCTGAAAAAAATGATAATTTTTTAAAATTTGAGTTAGTGCAAAATCATCACAAGTTTTTATCAAACTGAATGCATATGAGCATTTTGTCGACGGAGATCATTCTTAATGAAAAATGATAATATAACACCAATAACCAATACAATCGAATAGCCGATGTTTGCCCAGACTGAATTGAAATGATCGATGATAGGTGTCGATGCATAAGTGAAAATGATACCAAATATCTATCTCAACCAAAAAAAAAAAAAAAAAAAAATGAATAAAAAAATTTGGTAAATTTAAATAGTTCTTAACATTCATTTTTTTTTTTACCTGAGCTGAAGCATTTAATAGACCAGCCGAAGTACTTTCTGGTTGTGGATAACTGACTTCGGCAGCAAATTCAAATCCAATAGGTAGATAACCGGTCATAAAGAATCCTAATATGGCACAAGTAATAAACAATAGATTTATATGACGAATTTCGATGGCCACACCAAATGCCGCTGTACCGGCAAACGAAAAAATATAAATCAACAGGTTGACTAGCCGGAATTTTCCAGACCATCCCAATAAATAACCACAAACCACTGAACCGGTAATACCCGATAAAGTAATAGTAAGCCCCATATAACCAGCTTCGACCAAATACTCTGGACCCAATGTTCGTGTGATCATTTGACTTAGAACAGTTGATAGGGCATAAAATACTCCGGTGATTAATCCATAGTTGATTAATAGGAGGACGAAATTTCGATTTTTAATCAATTGTTTGATTGATTCGAAATATGATTGCTTCGAATCAGCTTGTTCCATAAAACGAATTAATGCTTGAGCTTTGCTTGGTGGTTGTTCAGGGCGATTTTTGAAAAAGATCAATATTAACAAAAATATCACTGTGGTTATGATGGATAAACCCCATACAAGATAATGAAATCCATGTTCAATATGATTAATTAGTTCGGATGAAAGATTTTCTTCGTTGGATGTAGAATTCAATTCGGGCATCAATAATGGTGGTATAAGAAAACCAAGTGCAATGCCAACTTGATTACCAAAAACTCCAAAAGCCGTAGCTCTGGTAACTTCATTTGATGGAAACCATTGAGCTGCAAGCATTGGTGGTATATTTAATGTGAATAATTGAGCAATACCCACTAAAGTTTGACCTATCATAGCGACCCAAAATCTTGATCGTGATACGGACAGGCATTTTATGCACGATCCAAGCGCATTAATAAATGAACCAAATATTAAACAAACACGAAGACCATAACGGTCCTGCATGAATGTTGCGGGTGTTATGCCAATAATATAAATGATCATAAAGATCACTGAAGTACAATTTACCCAGAAAGTCGATATCCGATAATAATCACAAACAATTTTTTCAATTATAGCATATTCAATCCAATGAAAAGCATTGGTCATTGATAATGTAATAAATATTAATAAAAGAAAATGTCTTATCCTGTAAACTTTAAATTCTTCTTTAAAATCAAGGGACTTTTCATCATCATCATTATTAATTATAGGAAAATTCTGTAAATTATCCTCAACACATTCATTGATCGATGATGGCAATGACGATCGAAAATCATTTGTAACGGCAGTCATATCTGAAATGGATGAATCATCTTCAAAACCAATATTATTCATCTTTTTAACATCATTTTCATTTTTTATTTCGGATATCGATTGATGTTTGGCCATATCTCGTATTTAACACATGCAGTTTGATTAATTTTCAATTAAATGGAAGAATTGAATAATTTTGGCAAACAATAATTATTTATATGATAATAATTATATCACTATTATTATGATAATTGTTTTCAAGGTAACAAGTCCCAATTACGAGTATAAATTAAGTGAATTAATTGCACATAAAATTTAATTGAGATCGATTAAGGATGATCGGATTTTGTTAGTACTAATCACAGAAGATAAGTTGAAGTCATCGTCGTTAAAAAATTTTTGGCAATCTATTTGGTACGTTTTTGACGTTGTTGCTACTGTTCTTGTCAAGGTTGATAGCTGATCTGCGTTAAAAGTACACTATTCAATTTTGAGATTTGATCATTGGAAAAAAATGCGGATGATATTTGACGCTGGTTACATTTTTTTCCTGTATTGTATTATATAAAATAATGTTTGTTTTTGTTATTTTTCTAACACCATCAACACCATAACTAGGCTGAATGATCGATGTTATTTAAAAGAAATATCAAAAAAAAAATCAAAGGACACTTGATTGAGCACGAATAAATCGATGCTTGCAGAAATTTCGTACAAATTTAGTTTATCCTTTTGAATATTCAACTACAGGAAAAAAAAACTGAAATGGCAAAGGGCTTCGAATGTTGAAAAAAAAGTTTTTGTATTCGAATATGTCGATTGATTCTGTAGATTTGATTTTTTCGCTTTTTTTGTCTTCTAAATATAATATGCTGATGGCAATAAATAACATTTACCAATTTTGGTCGAGTCATCGAAAAAAATATCCAAACAAAAAAACGAAGAAAAAATTCCAATTATTCATTATTCGTCATGATCAATTGCAACGGCAACTAATTATAAAATGAAATATTTTTCCGTTTTTTGCATCTATTTTCATTGAATGATGGTCAGCAAATTATCGATCAATAATTTGATAATATATTTTTTCCAATAATTTTTCAGAACAATTTTTATCAAAAAAAGCTTAAAGTCAATAAATAAGAAATAGAAAAAAAAATATTGTTTTGATCGATATAGAAAAGCAAATATATTTTATAAACTTATGATGATGATGGCAAATATCAATTGAAGGCGTTTTAATTTTCAAAGATAAAATATACGCAATGATAATGACCGTTGTTTATGTTGATATTGTTTTTTTAAAATAAATAAATGAGTGTAGCGCGTGGATGTTTTAACGAATCATTAATAGAAAAATTAATGAAACAATTTATCTATAAAATAAAGTTTATTTGATGATACGACTGTTTTTATGACACACTTTAATGAATTCATAAATAATTTTTTTTCTCATTTTAATTATTGTCAAATCTGATGATGATAAAATTGTAGATGATATTTTAGAAGTCCAATGTTTCTGGAAAATTTTCATCTTGAAATTGGTTACTGATGACAATCATTAATTTATTTATTTAATATATATGGAAAAAGAGATGAAAATTAAAAACTGAAATAAAATGAATGATAAAACATAATTGATCTTGTTTAGTTTGTTGATAATGATAAAAGGTCATTAGTAGGGAAGAAAACCAGGAAAATGAAATGACGATATAAATTATGATAAACAGAAAAACATATCAAAAATCATTTGGAATTGTATCAAAGATAATCGATTCAAAGTATTATTTTTCAAATAAATCTTGATGCTTTTGATTTGAAAAATTGCAAATAGTTTAAATGAAATCGTATTTTTACGATGATCAAAGGAGAAATTTTGATGGTAATTTTTATTTAATGATAATCGAGCTGATTGTTATAACACAATCAAAACAAACTTGAAAAGTTATGTCATTTATTTACGGAATAATCCCGTTTTTTTTCTCATTTTCATGACATGTTTCGTGTTCAGAATTTTTTTTCCAATTAAATTCATTCATTTTCTCACACGAAAATAATTACGACAATATTTTGGAATTCTTGGAGTTACACGGTCAAAAAGTTTCTCATATCAGCTTGATGAATGAATTGTTTGTTTGGAATTTAAATATTTTTATCATTCGACAATCATTTACCTGATGATTGTTTTGTCAAATTTTTAAATTTATTGATATAATTCTGTAGCGAATAAAAAAATTCTTTGATCACTTGAAAAAATCACTTTGTTTGTTGATTTAATCCTTCTGATATGGGAAAGAATAATAAAGTTTATTTATTACCTCCACGAGGTCGAAATTCATCAAAATTAGCACCAAAATATACCTACGAAACAACCACCGAAAGGTATGTGTCACATTCGGTTAATGTCCAAAAAAAAATCAATTTTAATCTACTCTGACAGAATCGATTCGAATAGCGTTTTCACGCCTCCTGATCATGTAGAATTGCCGGAATTATCGGATGAAAATGAACTTTTGTATGAAATGCAAACGATTGTTATATTCGTTATTGCTATGTCAACGCAATATTTGAATCTATTTCGTACATTCTGGTGGATGCCCGATACTTATCGCCGCTATGCAATGGTTTGTAATATGAATCTGACACTAACATCATTAAATTCATTAATTATTCGAATTTAGAATTTTCATCTGATCAATCCATATGTGGTCGGATTCTGTGTTACGACAATCATAAAATCTTTTGTTTCACATTTATTTTTTAAGTTTCAATTTTTTCTACCATTATCCATACGTATTTCGTACATCTATCTGATCAATGTATTAATTTGTTCAACATTTTTCTACATACAAACCTATCTGCTATTAATATTATTTCAAACATATAGTTTTGTTGGTCTTTTAACATTTTTGTGTCCATTATTAATTTATTCAATTCTTTATTCACCTAATTTGATTCGTACCTATCAATGGATCAAAGATTCCGAAACGACAAATCTAGATATTTGTTTGCAAGCTGTACATTTCATGTTACAACCAACATCAATATCCACCTGTTTTCCAACATTTCAACATACATGTACATCAATATCGCCATTTTTGGTTCGCGATGAAGTTGAAAAATTGAAAAATATTTTCAATGATCGTCTTAAATTTATTATTTTTCGTTCGATCTATGTATCATATTATGGTTCATTTCTACCTTTAGCTATTGTTCCTACACAACATGAATATGATACATTCTGGACAGCTCAACATATCGCCGTAACTTGCATGTGTACATTTTTCATGTTAACATCACATCTTTATTCTCCACAATTCTACGACATACTTCACCGATCATCATTACATTTGGGTAAATGGCAAAAACTTGAATCGAGAAATACTGTACTGCCATGTCCATCGTGGACAGAATCTATTATTTATGGACCGGGAATCGTTGTCCGTCATCTGAAGGAATACTATAAATCAGAAGCAAATATGACTTGTGCCGAGCCGGGTAATCAATCTCATTTCAGATTTTATGTAAGTTCTATATATAATTTCAAATTCATAACATATTTTTTTAATTAAACTATTCTCATGTGTAGATTGTATTCTCTGATCCTTCTTGTGGTTTCCTAACCTTATTGTCATCAATCATTGGAGTTATAATTTTTCAATTCATCTTACTATGTCGCAGCTATGAATGGTATAAATTAATATCGATGTCATTATTAATGTTGACCAATTCGCTGGCAGTATTTCGTTTAATGCGATCATTTTGGATTCTCAAAGAGATTTACAAACATGAAAGACATTTTATCGATCCTAAATCAGAATGAACAAAAAAACTCATACAAAAACCACTATTATTTATATAACCAATCGTGTTAAAACACATATTTCTTTCTTTTTTGTTGATATTTACATTTTGATTTTTTTTTGTGTTACTCATTCAATCATGGATTTATTAAATTAACAATTTAATGAAAAAAAAATAATTTTTTAATCAAAATGTTCACGAAGTATCTGAAATATAGCCAAACTATCTGGTTCAAGAGCGAACAAAGTTCCAGTCGGACATTGACTGGAAGCGATAAAAGCCACAATAAATTTGTTTGAAAAAAATTGCATTATTTGATAACGATCATATTCCAGAAGAATCTTAGAAGGTGCATCCAGATTCATTTTATGAATATTCTCACTTGAATTGATCAATTTCTGATGTAACATTGATTGTAGAAATATTTCATCCGGTTTAGAATCATTTAAAACTAAATTTTAACAATAAAATTGAATTCTGTCAGTAAGATTGTAGAAAATTACCTTTGATCAGAAAAGCACCTTCACGATCACAGATGAAAGCAGCAATTCCATCAAAATGTTTCAATAATGTTCGTAATTCACGATCAAGTTCCTATTCAATAAAAAATAAATAACAATTAGATTGATTTAAATTTATCACACGAAAAACAACCTCGAGCAATGGAGGTGAATTAGCCGAACTAGATGATGGTCCAGTTGTTTTTGGAATCGTTGTACTTCGATCTGGAATTGTATTCCTTCCAGGCATTTTTCATTAAATCAATTAATGAATTAAAATAGAATGATTTGATTGATTTTCCTGTCAAATTTGGTCAGATGATGATGCCAAATGATTCGCCCACAATTCTGCCTGTTTTGATGATCATATCATCATATGTATGAACGGATTGTTTATTGGATCACATTTCATCACGTGTTCAAATCAGAAATTTTAAAACAAAAATTAACCACAATTAATCGAATGAAAAAATGGCAACATCAACTCCAATCGTTAATCCATCAACAATTTTACCATTAGGTATGTTCATTTTAAGCATGAATTTGATGAACGTTGTCAAACAATAATAAGGTGAAATTTTTTTAAAATTTCAGAACTCATTGATAAATGTATCGGTTCGAGAATTCATATAATCATGAAGAATGACAAAGAAATTGTCGGAACATTATTAGGTTTTGATGATTTCGTCAGTAAGTAACTTTGCAAATATTTTCTCATATAAATCTTGATTATCTTTTCCTCTTTTAATCATAGATATGGTACTGGAAGATGTCACTGAATAGTAAGTGTAATGTTTTTCTGATTTTCCGAATCTAATTTAATATGTTTTTCTAGCGAAAATACTCTCGAAGGAAGACGTGTAACTAAATTAGATCAAATTTTGTTGAACGGTGTTAATGTTTGTATGGTGAGTTTATCCGAAAAAAATCCTGAAATCGTTTTTTAAAGTTATTTTTTTTCTTTGTAGATGGTTCCTGGGGGTGAAATGCCAGATGTATAAAATCAATTTTCTATTTGCTTTATAACTTGATAAATGCATTAACCAAAATGAAAAATCACAAATAAAGAGATAATTTTTTAATCACTACTATCATTTTAGTTGAAAATGTTTATTATCAGCTCTTTTATCTCTAGGGATAACGATGTTTTGACCTTCGATTTTCTTTTGATTTTCAAGGAATCAATTTTATCACAATTACTATTAATAAAACTAATGTGTAAATTCGGTTTGTTTATCCTCGATCATGTTTATGATGGTTAAAAAACGTTTGTCTTCATTGATAAAAAATCATCAATCGCTAATCCATGGATGAAGAACGGATAGAAAATCTAATTGGAGTAATCGAACAAAATGCGAATTCGATACGCTTTGCCGTAGTTTCAATGAAAAATGGTTCTATTGTGGCTCAACATCATGTTCATGTTCCATGCCAACACTCACAGGATGGATGGCTTGAACAAAATCCCGATCACTTGTTTCGTTCGATTCTGGAAGCATTCGAGGTTGTCTACGGAAATCTTTATGAAAATCAAACTGAAACTTGTGTCAAATGTATGACGATCACCACTCAACGTTCGACGTTTATTGTATGGGATAAATATACGGGTGATCCATTAACCAATGTAATCTTATGGCTAGATAATCGCTCGAAAGATCTTATTCAATCCTTAAACATTCAAATCGATTCAAATGAATTGAAAATCAAAACAGGCCTTCCTTTATTACATTATTTCATGGCGTCAAAATTGTTATGGTTATTCAAAAATGATGAGAAAATTCAATTTGCCAATCGGCAAAATCGTTTAATGATCGGTACCATAGATTCATGGCTTTTGTGGAAATTGACCGGAATGCACAGTACTGATGTGACAAATGCAAGTGCTACTTTTTTGATGAATTTGGAAATTGTTGATTGGGATCAGGATCTTTGCAGATTATTCAAAGTGCAAAAATCATCTTTACCAATCATTCATCCATCATCTTATACATTTGGTGAAATTAAAATAGAACCATTTCGAGGAGTGCCTATTACTGGAATGATCGCAGATCAACAAGCTGAATTGTTTGGTCAACAATGTCTAGATTTAGGTGATACAAAAATAACATTTGATGATACATGTTTTGTTCAGCAAAACATTGGACCTGGTCCATATAGTGAAATTCTATCTCGAATTCCGGTAAAAAGTAGGCAAAAATTGATTTCAACTATCGCCTATCAATTATCTGACCAACAACCAATTCATTACGCGCTTGAAGGATCTTTAACTATTGCTTTTGATTGGTTACAATATAATCTTGGATTAATCGGTGATTTTGATGAGATCGACTCACTATCATCAGAAGAGAATCGTGGTGTTTATTTTGTTCCGGCTATTCACGGTTTAGATGCGCCATATTGGGACCCAAATGCTTCTGGTACTATCATCGGTTTGTCACAATTTAGCCGTAAATCTCATCTGATTCGTGCCACTTTAGAATCGGTTGCTCATCAAACAAGTGACATTTTAGACTATATGATTGGAACTGAATCCTCTAAATTAATTGTAAACGGAAAATTAAGCAACATTAACCTATTGTGTCAGCTACTGGCTGATATTTCCAACAAAACAATCATACGACCAGATTTTGCATCTATATCACTAAGATTGATAGGAGCGGCTATGCTAGCCGGTCAGGCATTCAATGTGAACATTGTATTTCAACAAGAAACTCAGGATGCAGAAATATTTAAGCCAAAAATCACCAACAGACAGCGTGAAAAAATGAAAGAATCATGGAGATTAGCAGTCAATCGAAGTCGTCAATGGATTAATAAAAAAAATTTCGCGCAACTTCAATTGCAACAAAAACGATGGTCTATGATACCATTAGTATCATTTACAATGATTACATTTGCTTTACTTATCTATAGTCAATCAAAGAATTAATTAAAAAAATTTTATTTTGCAAATCTAAATCATTTATTCAATTACAAACTTAATTGCAAAGCCAGGATTTTACATTCCAAATTATTCATAATCGCTATACAAGTTTGGAAAACAATTTCGGTGCCACGCAATGGTCAACACAATGAAGGAAATCGACAATTTCTTCGAAACAACTTTCGGTAGTTGCCGATCTTGAATTGACACGATCATTACAAGCTTCATATTTATCCTTCAATGATTGACAATGTTCGGTCGTACATTGTTCACGTAATACAGTCATCGGGTCGACTAATTCTTCCTCTTCTTCTTCTTCAGCATGAACTTTCGGGATCACTTTGTCCATTTTGGAAATTTGATATCGACTCAAACGAGAAAAAAAAACGAAATGATTTACTAAATCTTAGCTTCACACACAAAATGAATTTGGCATGCAGGCAATTTTTTTTCAATGGTCAACAGGACAAAAGTACACAAGGATAATATTCATAAACAACGTATGAGAAAAGAAAATTTTAAAAAAAATTTCGCCATAATTCCCTTTGAAATTAATACTTCATTTTTTATTGTTACAAAGATTGTGTTGATCCTGTTCGATGTAGCCATCGATTATGCTGTACGTCGCCTACACTTAAACGTTCCTTTTCATTCGGATTCATCATCATTTCCAATAATCGTCTCGCTTCATTTGGCGTATTCCCGCTGAATCTGGATCGAATGAATTTTGGATAATCGGTCATTTCCTGTAACATCAATGGCTTATCCTTGAAATGGAATGGAAAACGATTCTCAAGCATTATGAAAAACGAAACACCCATAGCCCAGACATCGGCTTTAAATGGATCATAGGGAACTTTTTGTAACAATTGAGGACAATAATAAGGCAATGTACCGCAAAATGTTGTTGACATTAAAACCCTATTAGTATTAGAATCAAATGATTGTCTTGCGAATCCAAAATCTGATAATTTTGCAATGTTTTGATCATTCAATAGCATATTGTCTAATTTAATATCTCGATGACACATTAATAATTGTTCATGAAGATGTTGCAGGCCATTGGTTATCTGTAAAAACCATATACAAGCCAATTTCATTGAAATACCATTGTTTTTTCGTACATAACCTGCAATATCACCACCTCCCATAAATTCCATAAAAATATAGATCCGTTGATTTGCTCGTATTATGTCAAAAACATCGACTATGTTTTCATGTTTCGTTTCGATCAATGCTTGAAGTTCACGTGGCAAAAATTTTGCCCGATAATTGGCAGACATTTGAGTTAGTTCTAAAACTTTTACCGCTGTCAATTCACTTGGCTGATTGATTCGTTCAGCTTTATAAACCTGAAATCAAAATGTGAACAAAAACAAAATATTGCCAAAAAATGATGAAAAAATTAAAACCTACAGTTCCGAATGCTCCAGCTCCAAGACGATTTAAGATGTGATAATTTTTACGCTTGAATACTGCCGCTGTTTTTGGATCAATATCAATTGTCGACGCTGAAGTTCCACCGGATTTGCCTTGTCTTTTGCTCATTCTCGCTTAAGGCATTTAACAACATCTTTTTTTAAAAAATTCTTAACCTGATTTAAATACTTGAAAATATTAATTGTTTATTTGTAAGAAAAAAAATGTTCAAAAACAATTTAATTAATTTCGAAAATTAAATGAAAAGAAAAAATCTATTTGACCGGAACATTTTTTAATGTAATAGATTTAACAGGACCTTTTTCCGCAACAATAAACGTATCGCCTTTGTATGTGGCTTCCAAATTATCATTGGTTGTTAGATCGGGAGCAATCTGTTCCCAGATTTTTTTCTTTGGATTCAATTGTTGATCAGGTTGACCGGGAAATTTAGCAAACGTTACACGATCACCAGGCATTGATCCTGCCGGTGGTGACAATATCTCAACTTTTTCGGGCGTTGATGCACACATGACCATAGCTTCGGAAACAATGCCACGCATTTTGGCCGGTTTCAAATTACAAAGGACGACAACCATACGATCTTGCATTTCTTCTAAAGGAACAAATTTAACCAAACCTGACACAACAGTTCTTGGTTTGTCTTCACCACAATCAATTTGTTCAACATAAAGTGAATCAGCATCCGGATGTTTTTTAACATCGATTATTTTTCCAACACGTAAATCCAAACGACTAACATCAATTGGCCTTTCAGATTCCGGTTCGACAGTATTACCCGCTTTACCTCCTTTGTTACCTTTAGGTTTATTAGTATCAGATTTGGTTTGTTTTGCTTCAGTTTTTTTCTGTTTTTCAGTCTTTTGTTCGGCTTCAACGGCAATTACTTTGGCCGCGGGTTGTGTTTGTGGTTGCGTTGATGAAGAGTTTGATATTTGATCCGATGATTCGTTGACAACTTTTTTCGATAAATCTTGGCCTTGGATTTGAATTTCCAAATCTGTTAATCGTTTTGTAATACGTTGAATTTCATTACGGAGGCTTTGATTCTCAGATATCAATTTTTGTCTTTCGACTTCAATATCCTTTTGATTTGTAGCTGAAGATGAATTTTTATTTTTAAACTGCAATGTTGATTCGATTTGAGCAATTTTTGATGCCAATACTTCGTGATTGGCTTGAAGTTGTCGGATAAAATCGTGTGACATCATATCAGCTTGTGTTCGGGAAGATGGCAACGGAAACAAACGACGATTTCTATTGAATAAACGATATCGCCAATAATTCTGTAACGAAACAATAAATTGAGACCAGTACTTAGGCATAAGGAAATAATGGTAATACCCAAGAAATTTTTTCAATTCATGAAATGAATGTTGAAAAAAAGCCACGTTGAAAAAATAAACGATTAATACTCATCCCACGCTGAAATCGAATGACCGCGTAATGCAGCTGATTTCGATTAGTCCTTCAAATGATATCCTCGAATACAGATGGCAGCAGATGTGTGGAAACAATTCTTGAAAATTGCAATTCTTGCAACATTAAATTTTTACAATTCCACGTTATTTTTGCGGTTCATTTAATGACATTTTCATTGTTTGTACAAATCCAAAAGTAAAATAAACAAACATTGACAGCTTGACAACAAACGGAAGTTGAATTTGAGAAAAAGATTTAAAAACGATAAAATGTTGATGAAAAGAATAAAATAATATCATCTTGTGTAAATGAATCAAAATTGATGAGAAAAAGAATGAATTTTATTATTATTATTCTGTTCCTCTATTCGTATGAATCAATGACATTAAACAGCAACAACAAATATCATTATTGTAAAAGCGCCAACAAAAACTTGATGAAAAGTCACTTTAGCTAAAAGAAAACTTTGAATTCATTTTTATTATATATGATTCAGGCAATAACCATAGTTTATATATAAGTGGATTTTCATCAAGTATTATCCCATGTGATTCAAAATTTCAATAATAAACAAGTATTGAACAAACAAATGAACAAAAATTCAGTAACATTTACATCACTATAAAAAGAATCAAAACTGCCGATCAATCTATCCGAATTAAATGATTTTGCCTAAAGCTTTAAGAGATTGAATTCATTCATTCATTTTTGATTTCAGAATAAAGATTGTGAAAATTTGTTTATAAATTATTTATGTAAGTTTTTGTCTTAGGAAAAAGCCCCAGTTTTCATGTTGTATTTTTCTATAAGGAAAAGAATCAACCTTTTTTCTTAATAGACATCTTGACGATGAATGATTATCCCAATGATTTTTTACACCTCAAGTTGTGATAAGAATCAATTTTTTATTCCGGATTTTTTTTTGTTCTTAAACAGTCTGAATCGATGTTTGAAAAGGATTATTTGCATTTTCAAATTAAACCGAATGTATGTAATAATGATCAAGTGAAATCATCGTTTTTATTGCGGAAAAAAAACTTTTCAATCAACATAAACGTGATTGATTATCGATGATAATCATCTGATAAAATTGTTTTTCAGGTTTTCAATGAAGATTATTCCCTTAAATGGCTTTCTTCCTTGAATTCAAATTCAATGGTAGAACTTTTCTCTTCCGTTCTTGTCTGTGCATGAGAGGAAAATTACTCAAAAAAAAAGAGAGAAGATTTTGATCGATGTTCACATTGATCATGGATGACTGAATAAACATCATTCATAATCATATTGAAATACACGTTTATGCTTTAATTCATAAGAATCAATGATAGTAATAACATAATAATTTTAACTATTAGTAACAGTGAATTTCATCAAAGTAAAATCTAATATATCAGCTCATTTGTTAGATTATATTGTTTTCGATTATCATTTCCGTTGTTTATCGTTTATTTTACATCTTGACAGTTTGATTATATTCCTTTGTCTTGATTTTAAAAATTCCACATCATCATAAACATTATAAACAAAATCATTGTATTATAATGACAATAAAAAATAACAATAATCTTAATGCACAAGTAGAATGAATGTCTCGTTATTAATAATAAATAAATAAAAAAATGACAATAATCTTATCAAATATCATGAATATAGTTGTTTTTGTATACGATAATAAACAAACGGGAAAAACAAACAAAAAATGAATGAATAGTTTCATAAATGAATAATTTAGATGTATAAAAAACTGACTCCTCATCATCTTATTCGATATAATATCAAACTTTTGTTTTATATCATCATTCAATCGAAGAAACGAGAAAAAAGGATTAGAATTGTCGATTGCGACAATTTGTTCTTTTCCGTAAAAAAACTAGAATCGAAAAATGAAATTTTACAAATTCCACAAAAGTCGACAACTAAACAAAGTTAAAAAGAAAAAAAATTTACAGAAAAAATTTTATTTATTTATTATTATCACCACCATCATCATCATCAACATTTTTTTTCTGTAATTAATCATCATTGTCATCGAACAACACTGATGAAAGAAAATGAAAAACAAAGAATTCGAAACAAAAACAAAACAAGAAATTCTAATAATCAAAAAAAATTTAAATATTTCTTTCACATCAAATTAACAATTCAACAACAAACAGAATCAAGTCTGTTTTTCATCCATCAATCATAATCGTTCATATAACCAGAATTTTAAAATAAGAAAAAATTATGAACATAATTGATTAGAGAATAGATCAAATCAAATATACAATGAACATCTGTTTTTCTTTTTGTGTAGTCTGTATTCAATTTTGTTATTCATTAAATGATGATGATTTCTTTTTTTCTTTTTTTGTTAGTTCAAAGATTAAATTGATAATCTTTTCGCTGAAAATTTGTTTGATTTTTTGCCGACAATGTTATTGTTGATGATGTTGATAAAGATTCTTGTTGTGGTTGTTGTTCTTGTTTTTCTAATTCCAATTGATGATGATGGCAACAAGGACATTGTATATCATTTATTGGCAGCTGTTGTTGTTGTTGTTGATGTGAATTCTGTTCTTTAATATTATTGTTCAGAATTGGATTCGTAACCGGCGAAACAATCTGATTAACATGTAAACTATTGTTTCCATCTTTCGATATGTTCGAATATGTTGCTGTTGATTTAGGATTAGAAATGATTTCGACATGTGGAGTTGATCGTTTACGATCCACCGATAATACAACACGAGTTTGTTGAAGTTTTGGAATAGTAGAAGTTGATTCATTTCGATTAATGTGATTGGTGTTGTTGATGGTTTCGTTATTATTAGATTCGAATGAATTGGTTGCAATTGAGATCGATTGATGTCTACATTTTTTTCTTGCTTTTTGTTGTTGCTGTCGTTTTTCACTTTGTTGATGGCACACTTTGTTTTCACTATTATCATTGGTATGATTTTTAGTTGAAACTCCATGATCATTTCCAGCGGCTTGATTCTCTATCGAGATATTTTTTTCAACTATTATCTTTTCTATATTTGTTCAAAAATAAAATAGATAAATCGAAACAAATTAATTAGATTTTATGATTAAAATAAAACAAAATAATTTTCAAATAAAGATTTCTTTTCAGGAATCAAATGCTCAATATAAATGCTAATTTATCAATATGTGAAATGATAATTTTTTGTTGTTGTTATTGATGTGTCAAAATGAATTGAAAATTCTAGTAACGTATTAACCAAATTTATCGTTATCATTATTTATATACAAACACAAAGTTAAGAAATCATTCATCATCATCATCATCATCTATTTATAAGCTCACCGGCGGGTATCACCATATTCGATATAACACTATATATTACCGGATTGTTTGTCTTCAGTTTTTTTTTTTTTGGCTAAGGAAATCGTTTTTATTGAAAATATTGTACGAAAGTGAAAATTGATATCCAATTTTCTTATCAAGCACCAGATTCAATTTACTCTTCATATTGTATAAAAATAAGTGAAGAAAAAAAAAGTTTGACCATAACAAAAATAAACTGTTCATTTGTCAAAAAAAAAACTTGACTGAATTTATAACGGTTGAAAAAAAAATCTTTTAAGTATGTGAAAACTTTTTTCTTCCAAACTAAAAAGAATAATTTAATTGACAGTATACAAAAAAAAGCTAATTGATAATATTCACACAAGTTTGAACAATATTATTCAGTCAACATTCTCCACAATCCATTTATCATCGTTGTTGTTGACCATTATGATGATGGTTATGAATGACGATGTTAGACATGAAAGAAAAAAAAAGTTTTATATCTTTTAATTTTCGTTTCATATTGGTCAATTGTGTGTGTGTTTATATTTGTGATCGGTAACCGTTGACATTTAATGATAACAAATTTGTCATTTTTTTTCTTGCACTATTATTTAACTATCAATATGAAAAATATGAACAAACAACAAATATGAAAACTTTTTTCCTTACCAAACTCTTTATTTTTTTCATTCATTTCACTAGAATATATGAATTGTATTGAATGAAAGGATTTTGACAATTGTAATATAGTACAAGAATACACAGCGGACAGATATGAAATGATTGTGATTTGTTTAATGATATTCAGTGAGGGAAAAAAACGACACCTTCTCTCATGAGTATCATCATTCTGATTAGTTGTTCAAATCATTTTCATTATTATTATTATTTTTTTTTGTAATGGATAGAAATAAAATCTTTTAACGGAAAAGATTTTTCTTTTTGTTGTTGAATATTAATGAGAATTATCTAAATGATTGAAAACGTTTGGGAAAAAAATTTTGGATGAGAAATTCTTTTCTCTTTTGTTGTACATTTGAAAATGTTCATGAATATAAATAAATTATCGTTTTATACTGATAATGATGATGAGTGAAACAAAATAGAAAAAAAAGAAGATATTATAATTGATTTTATTGAACCGGAATAAATTTCAATTTCAAGAGAAAAAAGAATAAAATTCCCATATCTCGAATTAAACCGAAAATTTTCCCACATAATTATTTCCAGAGAAACAAGGTAACGAATAAAATTGGAAAAAATTCATGGATTTAATTTCATTAAAAAAAATTCTTATAAATTTGAATTTGTTTTTTTTTTTTGCTTTAGTTCATTTCAAACTTGATACACTTCAATTATATGGGAAAAAATATGATCTCACGATTTTTAACGGATGAACAAATCACATCATTCAATGCTTTTTTTTTGTGATCATTGAAATCAACCATTTGAATTGTTATTTGTGTGAAAAAAAACTTGAAAATCTTAACGAAAAAATAATTTTTGAATTACATTTAATCTGATAATAGTGATGAAATAAAAGTTTTATCATTATTAGATATCCAGAAAAAAAAATCCAAAGTAATTTACCGAATTGAAAACATGGAAAAGAATAGAAAATGGACGTTCCCTGAGTGAATGGTGAGGGAAAAAACAAACATAAATGTGTAAATTATCATTATACTGTTATATGTTTTTATTTTTCAATCATAATAATAATTTTTTTATCCATCCATTTATCCATGTATACAAGCCAGCAATATAGAAAAGTTTTTCAACTAAACTTTCCTGAAGTTGATTTGATTTTATCGTTTCACTCTCTCTCTCTCTCTCTCTCTCTCTCTCTCTTCTTCGTCATCAACGCTTGTTGTTTTGCAACAATGGCCAAAATATTGGTAACAATAAAAGAAAAATTCAATTCAGCATCAGAATCATTCAACGTTCGTATGGCAATGATTATTTTACAAATAAATTTTTTAAATTATTAGATAATAAAATCGTATCGGTAACATTGATTTAATATACTAAAAAAATGTGCCTTTTTTTCTTTCTCAAATGGAGTATCCTGACAACATCACTAATGTAATGTTTACTATTCTATTTTAAAATTGAATTGATTCAAAAGTTAATAGACAGAAAAATGAGATTCTGTTAGTTGAATTGAATCTGTATCCAAAAATTTCTACAGCTGTCAAAATCTAATTTTGTCATTTTTTTTTGTATTTGAAGTCATCCATTTTATTTATTCAACATTTGAAACTTTCTATCATCACTGGATTCATCTATGAATTTAAATGAAATGATTCACCGATTATGGACCAAGAAAATTGGATTTAATTTCAACAACAAGATTATCATCAAATTTTTGAAAATTTTTTTCATACATAATTCAAAAAAAATTTGAATTTGATCAACACAATCATTTACATATGAAATTCAATATTTGAAAAATATAATAATAAAAAAAATTGCTAGAAAAAAATATATTACGATGATGGTATAATGATGATATCAAGATCGATACACTAATATTGTGCATCCATTATTGATTTTTTGAATTTTTGTTATTGAAAAAGTTTATTTAACTGCAAAAAAAATGACTATCGATGCAAATGACAATTGAGAATAAATTGAATGTTTATCATCATCATCATCATCATCATCATCATCATTATCATTATAAATGAAATTCTATATAATATAAGAATGTTCATTTGTTTATGATAGAAGAGCTTTTTTTTGCAATGTCCACAAGTAACCATTTGATAAAATAGAATCAATTTGCTAACGATTGGTCTTTTGAATCGAAAACATGAAGCCATATTTCAAAAAGTAATACAATCTTTTTCTCATTTTTTTTCATTAAAGATCACTTTATGTGGTGTGACCAATATTTGGATAGGTAAACAAAAAAAAAAATAAATTGAATTCCCTTCTATTGAATATAAATGGTAACTGTATATTTGTTTTTTTCTTTTTATCAAATTATTGTATTGAAAAAACGAATTTACTTTCATGTATGGCAGCAGTGTTGATTGTATTAGTTGAATCGTGTTGAGCATTAGAACATTCTGATGTTTCATTTGACGTATTAATGTGTATGTATGATTCTGATGTTGTATCAATATGATTTGGAGATTTCAATTTCATCGAAGGTAATCGTTGAATTTTGGATTGACTTGAATGACGTCTTCGTTTTTCAGAAATTATATTTGTATTTGTAGATGTTATCATTGTAGTTGCCATTGTTGTTGATGTTGTCGTTGTTGTAATTGATGTTATCGAATTCAATTGTGTTGATGATGATGATGATATTGATGATGGTGGTGGTGGTGGTAGATTTATCGTAACTGTAGGCGTTATTGATTTTAATTGTGATGAAGATGATTGAGGTGGCACTGGTGGTGTAGGCGTTGGTGCTAAAGAACCCGTTGTTGTTGTCCAGCTATGATGTGTAGATGATTGAGGCGGTGCCGGTGATGTTGTTGTTGATGGCTGAAATGGATCGGCTACATTTACCACTCTACGTCGTTGTCGTGGAAGTTTTTCTCTTGCTTGTGTATGTGAATAAAACATTGTAAAATTTGATACAATTACAGGTACTGGTAATGCAATAGTTAATACACCGGCTAATGCACATAATGCACCAACTAACATTCCGGCATAAGTTTGTGGAACCATATCACCTAAAAAAAATGAAAGCCAAAAAAAACATTCTGATGAAATTGAATCTTTCAATTAAATTTCAGAATATTTCCAAAAAAAAACCTGAACAAAATTTAATGATAATGATGGAATCCCTTTGAATTAAAGTTTTAAAAGAAATATGAAATAGAATTTCATAATAATAGTCGTTTGTTTTCAAACCAAAAAAAACAGCTGACAACGGAAACAAATTCGTTTTTTATTTTTACTTGAAAAGGTTGTTTTCCTGTTTCTGACCTGTTTTTTTATATGTTTGTCAAAACTATTTAGCTTACGTTTAAACTTTTCATTTAATTGGATGGTTCATTATTATAAAGAAAAAAATCCAGAAAAAGAACAACAAAAAAAAACATAAAAACATAATATTATATGGTTAACCCGAATGAATTTCAATTAAAAGACAACAAAACTCACAATAATCACAATCAAAAAATTCTAAACATTCAATTGACTTTTTCATATTATTAAAAGTACGAATAGATTGCTTTGAAACATGGAATAATAATAAAAAACGAAGAATTAATTGGAATCTCGGCATTCAGAGATTTGTATTTTTTTTTTGAATTGAATTGAAATCTAATTCCAAATACAAAAGAATAAATATTTCTACATATGATTGTTATGTGTTTGTATGTTTATATTTTCACAACAACAAAACAAAAATTGACTTACCATAACCAACCGTAGTCATGGTAACAATCGCCCACCATAATCCTTCGGGTATACTTTTGAAATCATTTCGTGGATTCGCTTGTAAACGTTCAGCATAATAAACTAGACTGGCAAATATAACAATACCTAATACCAAAAAGAATACCAATAGGAATAGCTCTTTGGCACTGGCACGAAATGTATGTACAAGTATTTTCAAACCACGTGAATGTCTTGTTAATTTAAATAATCTTAATATACGAATAATGGAGAAAAAATCCAATATATCAGCATTAGCTAACTGTACAGATGCAGCTAATGATTGTAATATTAAATCCGAATAAAATGACAAGGTTGCTATGGCATCGATCACATTGATGGCATCTTTAGTAAATTCCAATTTACTTGGTGCAACCTATTATTGATGAAATAAAAGAACAGACAACAACATAACAAAAACGAAAATTATTATCAAATGCTTAAAATTACAAAATAAAATTAACATTTGTCAAATATTATTATTGTAAATGAAAAAAAAAGTTTGAAATTCATATCGTCAACAACAGAGATGATCATTTTAACAAAATTAAAATACATAAAATCAAATTTAATAAAAATGAAATTCTACCAAAAAATAAACAACAACATCAAAATGTGTCAACTTTTCATTTTTTTACACTCTTTATTTTCAAATCAAATATTCTTATTTATTTAGACATACATAAAACATTATGTTTATATGAAGTGGAAAAGGAAATCCATTAGATTCGGGGTGATGATTTTATTATTATTATTATTTTCTGCTTCACCTAACATCTTCATTTCATTTTTTTTTCTATCAACAAAAGATCAATTTCAATTTTGACAATTGTATTGACAAAAAAAATAATAACATTAATGCTGTTTTGATATTTTGTTTCACATAACATAGTCGAAAGAGAGAGAGAGGAAGAGCAAAAAAAACCTGAATCAAATATTCGTATTCATTCGTTCACCATTATTATACGTTTAAATAAAAACATGCAAATGAAAATTGAATTATCATAATGGCTATATGATGATTATTTGCTTGCCTCAAGCCAATAATAATCAGAATAATGAATAATGTTTAAATGAATCTTTGACCAAAAATACATGAACGATTCTTGTGTGTCGTTTTTTTTCTTGGCGACAGAATTCCAATAAAAGGCTATCTTTATCTTGTTGAAGAACACCACAGATATATGGATATATTGTTTCATTTAATAATTTTTTTTCCTCTCGATGAGAACAATATTTCATTTCATTTTTCCATTGAAAAAAAATGAATGATCGAATGATTGAACATAAACAGAACACTCAGAAAAAGACAACAACCAAAAAATTTACGAAACAAAAAGTAATTGTCAATCGTTGAGCGTATAAAAAAGATAGCAATATATTTGTTGTTCAAAAAAAAAGAAATGAAAAATAAATGATGAAAAATTATTACGTGAACAAAATTTCTAATAAATTATTTTTCATTTTTTATTTTGTCTTTGTTCTTTCGATTAGCTAGTTATTTGAAATTTTTTATTTTTTAATATGTCCAGAAAATGAAACCATCTCTGACAAACTAATCGAACAACAGTGAACAAAACATCGAAAAGAAATGTTTCATTTAAGTCACAAATATGATTTCTATAACAGAATCATCAACAACAAAAACTATACATGATGATAATAATGATAAAAATAATGTCTAGACAATGTGTGCTGTTTTCTTGTTTTGTATTTGGCGTAACCGAATGTACGATTTGGAATTTCGATTTTTGTTACGTTTTTTTTTTTTTTTTGGCTGTTCATGTCTAAATTTTTGCTTTCATGGAAGAAAAATCGATGAAATAAAAGCTATAGAAAAGAATTTTTGGAAACAAAACAAAATCAAGTCATACAATCTTTCCACACCCTCCCCCCACATAAGCGTAACAACCCACATAAGTAAATCAAGCGAAAAAAAAATTTATCGAAAATATATTTCGACATTGAAGAACAGAGTTATTATAGAATAATGATAATAATAATATGATGATGATGATTGCAAATGGATAATTGGTTTTTTTTTGGTTGTTCATATTCTTATTATCATCTAAATATCGTTTTCAACGCGATCTAAAATAATATAGACACACAAACATATATGAATTCAGGAAAGACAACATTAAAAGAATTTATGAATTAAAACAGTGAAGCCCACTTTTTTAGGTATGTGAAATGGTAGTTTTTTTTGTGGATAGCTATAAGTTTTGTACTTTTTTTCATTTTCTCTCATCATCATCATCATCATAAGAATTTCAAAAAAAATGAGGAAATGTTCTCAAACGAGTCGCTTGGGTACTATTTTTCCGATGATAGTCAGGAAAAATAAAAAAAAAATAAGAAAAAAAAGGAAATACGATAAGCGCTATATGCTATTTGGTACAAAGAGAGAAAGTGTGTGTGTGTCACGATAACAAGTTGAATCAGTCACAAGAAAATATTATCAATTGATTTTAAAGAAAACAAAATTATGAGATAAATTCATGAATCTTCATCTCTAAATTTCGATTGACATTTATCGTTAAAAAATATTATTTCGAAGAATTTATTCTTTTTGGGATGTGACTTCTTTTTTTTTTTGTCATTGGTCGACAAGCGAAAAAAAAGTGACAAATTTTTTATTGTAATAACCAATAATGATTTGGGGAAAAAGAAAAGTTGGACACATTGAAATTCTCATTATTAATTTTTGTTCTGTGTAACCAATAGAAGTGCAACTAACTAACTGGTAGTAATAAAAAAAATTAAGTTTGTTGGATGTGAATTCGATTAATTCGAAAGAAAGTGTCAAATTTTTTTTTCAACAAACCAATTAATGGACCAAATAGAATTTTTTTTTGTTGCGTACTTGCACACACACACATTGACAAAATAATGAAATTAATTTTTATTTAATAAAGTAAAAATCCGTGAAAAAATTTTAATTTCCCACACACACACACACAACAACATTTTTTATTATGGGTATTGATTTTTTTATTTCTAACAATGCTTCAAACTTACTTTGAATCGATATGTGCTTGCTAAATATCCATTAGTGAAAGGATCAAAGCATTTTTATTTGTTGAATACTTTTTTTATCACAATTCTATGAAAGCAGGAAAAAAAATTCCGCCTAAAAAAAATTCTGTTGAATTCAATATTGTGCATGGAATCCCCAAAAAAATGGCAAAATAATAATACTTTTGAACGAAAAGAAAGAAAAAATATATTTCCGAATCAAATTCAATTTGTCAGCCATATTATTTTGTTTATTTTATAAAGATCAGATTTTTAGGATGAAAAATAAAAATTGGCAAATGAACTAATGTTAAAAATTTTTATCAAAGTTAAACCCAAACGACAGGCAACAGAAAAACAAAAACAAAATTGGAATCCAAACAAAATACCCAAATCCCGCAAATGTAACAGCGAAACTAAGAGAAAAACAAACAAACCAAAATCTCATTTTCAAATGCAGCCAAATTTACGGTAGAATCAGATGAAAAAAAGCCCCGATGAAACAAATCGGCTAAAATTAAGATCCATTGTTTTTGATAATTTTCGGCAACATTCAAGCTTGATCATTATTGAAATGATGATCCTCTTTTAATTGTATCACAATCATTTATATAAACATAATGGCCTCATGGATTTGAATGCTGACAAAAAAAAGCTATTGCTAAATATTGAATGTGATTCTATGTTGAATGAAAATAGGTAGGACATTGTTTTCTTTTTTTTGGTTTTGTTTTCATATTTTCTTAGATATCGGTTTGGGATTTTTTGTGTGTTTGACTACGATCAAACAAGCACTGTTTTTATTTCTACATATATGACAAGTTATATGTGATTAATATAAGATGATGGACAAAATGAGGATTATTATAATTTTGAATGAATTATTTACCGATGTATTTTTCTATTAAACATACATACACACATTGAACAATGTGAACATTTAATAGAAAAACAAAAAATTCATATGAAAAAATAATAATGCATATCGATTCTGCAAATCGTCCCATTTCTAAACTATTCATTTATTTTAACAACAAAAAAAAATTCAGCCTAATGGCAATGTTATCAATGTCAGTTTGTTGTTTTCCTCTACGCAACGATAAACTATCATCATTCACCATCGTTACGAAGTATATATTTTTCTTATTCAGGAAAAAAAATGCAAAATTGTTTATTTTTTAGTTATGTGAAAATATTTTTGTTTCATCGAAAAATATAAATAATATGATGATGATGCTTTTGGATTGGTTTTTTCGTTTCGGTCGCTTAGCGATGATGGCCATATATTTATCATCATCATATTGCATGCGTGCATAAAATGCCATGACAAAGTCAAAGTCATAGCCCATATACGCAATGAACAATGAACAAGAAAATAAACAACAACCAAAAAATATTAAACGGGATAGAAAACCCGAATAAACGAAACGAAGAAGAAAAAAATATTCATTAAGACTAACCGAGAAAACAGACAGACAAACAGATATAATGCCGAAGGAAAATGCAATGATCATTCATAAATCATATTTTTTCCCATATTTTTTTGCAATATTTGCTTCTAAAGGGAAAAAATGGATAAATTAATCGTGTGACAATGATGGACGAAGGTTAGAACTATAGAGCTACTGGTTTCATAGATAAATAGAAATTTTGTAGTAATAAAAGTATGAGATAGATAGAATTAATTCATTCATAACGGTCATATCTAAAAAAAAGAAGTTATATTTCAAAATAACCATTGGTCTGTCGACGAATGGTGTATTCACGTCATATTTACGGATAAATTGTTTTTATTCATACCGCAAAGTTTTCTCAATTCTCATTGTAAGCGATAATAAACGATTTCTAAATGATCAACAAAAAAAAATGTTTGTATGTCTTTAACAGAATTTCATGGATTTTGTTGAATGTGATGAGAGTAAATACTTGATTTAGTTATTTGAAATAAATACAGCAATCGATACAACATTATAATTTTGAAAAAAACACTCTTATCATTCAACGTTTTGGTCTTCCTGTTTTATTTTTCTTGAACATTGCCATTTGATTGATTAAAACATGGACACACACACACACAATCATACACGGACATACACACATGAAACATGAATCAAAATGTAAAAATAAAATTCTTTGCGAACAATCAACTAAATGGTCAACAGTGATGAACGAATCAAGAATTGAATAAATTATTTTTTTTTTTACCGTTATCTGTATGTGTGTGTGTATGCGAAATAGAGAAAAACTTGTCACTCTCGAAAAATGTTATGTTCCATTCATTCATTCATCTTGTACCAGAATTTTTTCATTTTTTTTCGTCTGTCAAGAAAATTTTTTGCCACCATTTTTTTTTATGACGAGAAAACTTTTTTTTTACAACAACAATTTTTAGAATCATTATCATCATATCATGATCACAACAGCAAAGATAATTTCCAAAAAAAAAAAAACACAAAATTCTTTTAAATGCTTAATGTCACGTAATATATTTGTTACTTTTACTTGGTGATGAAATAATGATCCAAATTTTCTTTTTTTTTTAAATATAACATACAAACAAATCTTTGTAACTTTATCCATATAGTTTACTATATACTTATTATTCATGTCAAACATTAAAAAATTAGATAATCATTATTTCTCAATCTTAATCTTTTATTTAATATTTTATGATTTCTGAAAACAAAACAAAAAACTTACCAAAAATCTGGTTGCAATTTCAAACGAAAACCAAGCATTACAAATAGCTTCAATATAAAAAAATGCATCATGTGCATCGGTTTTATGTTTATCCAAGGTCCATGATTCTTTCCAATTTGTTGTTGATGATGATGATGATGATGATTTTGATTCAGTATTGTCAAAATTTTCATCATCATTGAGGTTATGATCACTTTGAATATTATCACCATTTGATGAAGATGATTGAGCAATCGTTGACGATGATGATGGATGTGTATGAGAAGGTGGCCGTTGTTTATGATTATGATGTCGATGTCGATGATGATTTGAATGAATAGAATATTGGTCATGATGATGATGTTGTTGTTGTTGTTGTTGGTGATATGGTATGGAAGAATAACGAGAATAAGGCGGACGAAAATTTGGTGGCTGTTTAATAGTACGGTTGTAAATGACCGGTACACGCATATTTGGATGTGTTTTTATACAAAATGAAAATATTGATACACAGATAAAAAATACGGATATTATTGCCACACCCTATAGAGAAGGGGAGAGAAAGAGAAAATGGAAAAAAATGATTAGTTTTTGTTTTTTAAATAATACAAATATCAAACACAAAAGTGATAAGTGATGAATGATGAAAAAAACAATGAATGAACGACAAAACAAGTCCAATCAAAAAATCCGTTATCGCTTGTTGCCCTATAGGTTTTTATTCTTTTATTCTCTTTTTCTCTCTCTCTTTTGTTATGATCTAAATCTGACACAAAGCTTAATAATATGTTCATTCAGCGATGATGATGATGATGATGATGATAATAATAAGAATCAATAATTGATCAACCGATCATCCTCAATCTTGTGTGGAAAAATATTTAAATAATTTACATGTTTAAACTGCAAACATTGATAGTGAAGAAAAAAAATTCGATACAAACAAAAAAAATAAATCATAGAATCCAATTAAAATGGCAAAAAATTTTTTTTTTGAAAATGAACGAACAAGCTTCCGAAAATTTATTAAGCTTATATAGTGGGTGGCTGATATTTAGCTTTTGCTTTTGTTTAAATAATATGAAAATATGAAAAAAGAAAATCTCTTTTATGAAACAATAAAAAAAACTTCTTCTTCTAAATAATACATGCTCATTATAAATAACAGAATTCATTATAATCGATTCTTTTTTCTTCTTTTCCACATAAAACTAATATTTTCCCCTTAGTATTCGAGTATGTAAATCATTGATGAACCATTTAAGCTATAAAAAAAATATTTTTTATGAAAATAAAAAATCAAATCCAACAACAACAAAGCCTGAAGCACCAAACGATAACAATGAATTTTTATCATATCGGAAAATTGTTTTGGGTTGTTGTTTGAAAAAAGTCAAATAATTTTTTTGGTTCAACATTTATTCATGTTTTTCTGTTCAAAAAAAAGAAAAAGAAAAAAAGAATATTCAAACGATTGGGACAATTTTGTTTTTATTGCTGGAGAAAATATATTTTTTTTCATTGGAAAAAATGGAAAATAATTTTCATTTTGTGAAGTATGTACTGAATAATGAGCACCAATAACAATAATAATAATAAAAACTTCATTTTCATTCTTGAATGGTAAGATTCAAAATGATTATTTTTGCTCTCAAGAAAAAACTTTAGTTTCGGGAAAAAGAAAAATGAAATAAAATTCCTGATCACACACATACACAAACAAACAAACATAGAATACTGAATGGAAGCATAATTTTATATTAATTTTGTGGTTTTAATGTTTACAAAAAAAAATGATAACAAAAATTATCATAATGAAAAAGAACATTTTTCCTCATTGACATTCGGGTTTTTTTTTCTTCAACTTATGTATCTTTAAAATTTATCTAAAGATTTAGATAAATTCTTCGTTTTTGTGTGTGTGCATTTGATAATATAGCTGAAAGGAATTTCCTGAATAAAGTCAGGAAAAAAAATGTTGAACATAAAAAAAACAAATATTGTCAGAATTAGATGATTTTCTCAACATTTTAGCAAAAATCATGTTTTCTCCTTTCCGGTTCGCAATGATCAATTTAAATTTCAATTATACAATGAAAAAAAATGTGGAAAAAAAAATTTACAACTTACACAAAAAAAATAATACAATTTAAATAATATATTAGATCCCCTTATAATATACAAGATAAGATTTCATTTTGATTCTTATTTAACTTTTAGCTATCATGACAATGAAATCAAATAAAATCTATGCAAATGCATTTGAAAAAAAAACTAGAGAAAAATTCCTTGCTTAATTTGATTGAAAAATTGTTGAAAAAAAAAGTTTTTTTTCCCTTTTGTTTTCAATATTTAGTGAATTATTATCATTTGAACGTATTTATTGCGTCAATGGTGGGTGAAAAAAATCGACATGAATAACTCGAAAAAAAACTTGTTCTAAAACAATTTTGAGTAAAAAATTTTCACCAAATAAAAAAAACAGAAAAAAGAGGTAGAATGATAATAGAATAATAGTCATACAATATGAACTAAATTTTTTTCAATGAAAATAAAAAAAAAGAACAAATTGAAATGAATATTGCTGTATAAAGTGGAGAGAGCTGTGAAGAATTTTTATAAAGTGATGAGAATGAAATTTTTTCTTTTCTATTGCCAACTTTCCCAAAGGATTTATCCACCCACCAAGGATAAAACTACATCATTATGTATGAACAAAGGGAGATATTTGGTTTGAAAACTTTTATGTTTTTTTTTCTGCCTTGCTCGAGAATCGAGAATTTCAATGGGATGAATTTTGTTTTTTTGAAAAAAATTCAAATAGAATTTATAGCATTTTTTTCGTTTCAGATAATATGTGAAAGTAAATTTGAAAAAAATTACAAAACTTTTTTTTGCGACATATGATTTTCTTTTAAAAATTTTCATTTTTCTCTCTCTCTCTCATTTTTCATAATAAATTCAGTGTAAAGAATTGAATTGTTGAATTAACTTCAGAATTAAATATTCGAATGTTTGAATTTCACCGAAAAAATAATGAACAAATTGAATTTCACAATTGCTTCGACGATCGTTAATCCTTTTGGTTTAGTTTCCATTATCATTATTATTGACTTGATAATTAATGTGAATAGAAGTGATTAGAATTTCAAATGAAAGTAAAAAAAAAGAAGATTTTTATTCACATTGAAGGTAGCTAAATAATTTATTTCATCATCATCAATTTTTTTGCTTTTATTTTATTAAAAAATTATGTGAAAACCAAAAAAAAGATGTCATCAAAAATAATTTAAAAAAAAATGAAAAATTGATAAAATGAATGGAGCACATGATTGAAATTATATTTTACAGTTTGTCATCCATCAGAACCAAATGAAGTGAAGTGTAATATTCTATTGAATTCATGAAAATATAATCAAATCAACAAAATCAAACTTACTCACCTTAGCAGCATTAGATGAATACGGTTCATCAAATAATAACCATATTTTAGGTTTTAAACGTTGCCATCGTGTTAATTTTCCTTTACGATATTGTTCTTCATAGCCAAATTTTTTTGACATTTCCTCTTCAGTAAGGCTTGCCGCATCCATATCTAATGTATCCAAAATGGCTAATGTTTGTTGAGTATCACGATGACATGTATATGTCATCCAACAACAAGGTTCAACCTTAAAATAATTTTTTTTTTTTGGAAAAAATGATCAAAAGAAAAAAAAATTAAATTTGCATAAAGTAATGATATTCTTATTTACACATAGCAATGAAGAAAAAAGGGAAAAAAAATTATAAATTCAATACACATACCTGATTTGCATCAAGACCCCAGAATTCTAGCTCCTCTTCAAATAAAGGGCCACAAACATTGGTTGGATAATGTAATTTTCCGGTTCGATAATAATTTAAAATTTGTGCAAAAACTCCCGGATGTCGATCAAAAAAATATTCATTTAAAACAGGATCATAATTTGCAAGTGCTTCAGTTAAACGTGATAAACGTGTTGCTGGAATCTTTCTTAATGTTGTTTTATATGTTTCAAAACGTATACCACCAACATTTAATATCACACGATTATTTTCAACAGTATTACTGCTACCCATACTGCTTCCTCCGGAAATACCCATAGATCCGGTACTAGTACCATTGGAAGAAAAAATTCCAGCATTTTGATGATGATGTGGATAATGATGATGGCCACCACCACCACCACCACCAGTACGAGTTGTCATAAAATTACAACCACCACTGCTAGCGATTGAACAACCCGTACCGGTTGGAATTAATCCACGAGCAAACATGATTGTACACGTACACTTTAACGAATAACGTATGCCAAATCGTTTCTCTATATATATTCAGGTTAAATTTTCTTGCCTCTTTTTTTTATTGGTCTTGTTCAATTTTAGTTCATTGTAGTATACATAGACAGACAAACACACACACACACATATTCGGCGATAAACTGAATCAACAAAATCGATCAATCACTCTAGGTCGCTATGAAACACATGCTGAAAAAAAAGACTTCGATCGGCAAATTCGGGCATATTTGATCGTCGTCATGTGTGTGGTGTGTGTATTTGTTGATAAATATCGTTGATATCTTTTTTTTCCTTTTGTTTAGCTGCTATGAAATCATTGATCAAAAAAAATGAAAAAGATTTTTTCCTTTTCTTTTTCACACCACTTTCTATCTGACAAAATGCGTAAAGAATGAGTATTTTGTTTCGCGGTTCTTGATTTGTCGAAATCTTGTTATAGTTGTTGTTGTATTATGATGGAAAATCTGCCATACGTCAATACGGAAAAATCAATTGATGAAATTGGAGTATAGACAAAAATATATAGTGAAAAAATGCAAGAAAATAGAAAAAAAAAATCCAATTAAATTTTTTTTTTTTACTTTAGAACTTTTATATGTTGTATTGATGAATTGAAAATAGAATGATAAAGAAAATAAAATGAGCGATAGGCGGTCGATCTTTTAATTTGTGAATTTTTTGTTGTTGTTGTTGTTTTTCTTCTCTGGCATATTTTCATCGGAAATAAATAAGCAGTGGGAAAACTTTTTTTTGAAAATTGAAAAAAAACTGTTGAGGGAATTCCGGTTTAAATTTGAATGAATGAATAAATAAAACAAAATTCCGGTATGGGAAAAAAAATTCAGATAATGATACGAACAACAACAACAACAACAAGATAAGCTGGAACATTTGAAGTTCATATATATGTCATTGATAAAGGCTAAACAAAAAGTGAAATGAAGAAAAAAAATTTAAATTTTAAATTTTGTAATACACTCGACACTCAGCCGGCAGAATAATGAAGGAAAAAACAAACAAACAACAGAATATATGAGAGAGAGATTGGCAAACAATTGATCATGGTTAATGGATATAATGAAAATAATGTGAAAAAGTGTGAAAAATAAAAGCCAGAAAAAAAGACATCGACAAGATGAGTTGATGATTATTATAATCATCATGAGAATTTCCGAAAGATTTTTCAACTGTTCTAAGCTATTGGATATTCTATACCATAAGTATGTGAATTTTTTGGTTTATTATCATTGATCTTATTTTCATAATTGAATAAATTTTACGATGATGATTATAATGATAATATTTCATATCGTCAAATAAAATTACCAATCGATTTATACAGATGCATTTTAATGAAAAAAGATTGAATGAACAATAATAATATTTTGTTTTGTGTATGTAAGATGATCAATGATAACATTTATCATTAAAAAAATCAACACTATTCATTTTTGTAAATGGATGAATGGAATTAATAACATTCTTCTATTTGTTGTTGAAATGTTATTTGACATTTGATTCTGAATAAATCAATGAAAATAGAATTTAGCATGAAATAATAATAATAATCTAATAACATAAAAAAGTAAAACACTGGCTGGCTGGCTGAGACGAAACACTTTTTTCTATTTCAATGCGCATGCTCGAAAAATGGATGGCTTGCATTTTTTATTTATAAGGGTCTTTTGGTTTTTACATAAACAAATGGCTGGCTTGCATTGGACTTGGCCTTATGACTAAGCTAGACTTCGTCTACTTAGTAGACGAAGCCAATGGCCAATGGCTTGCAATGCTAGTAGTATTATAAACAAACAAACACAAAAAAAATAACAATGAATGAATGACAAAATCACGAAGTATCAAGAAGAAAAAAAACATGAACACCAAAATAATGCATTCATCATTATGGAAAATACAAAAGGAAATTTAAAGAGAGAGTGAATGAAGAAAAAAACCGATTCAATTTGTCTTTTATTGTATTACATACAGATTCTCTTTAACTGTTGAGGATTGCTCGATCAACAATCATTGTATATTATATTAATGTTAATTAATTAATGTAACTGTTGTTACTACTATATATACAGACCATAGTTCAGTACTATTAAATATATCTTTCTACCACTCTACCAATACTTCAACTGCACTATACTTTATCAATATTAACACATTTATCAAACAAACACACAAAGAAAAAATCAAATTGGATTCACAATGTTTTTTTCTTGTTGTTACTTTTTTTTGATTTCAGTATTATTCTTTCTTGTTTGGAAATCAACAACAATAATATATGTTGTGAAATTTATTAAATCAAGTATTGTTCAATCTAATATTTCAAGTATGTTTCAATTTATTGTTTATCTAATGTCCATCTATGTTTGTTTGTTTACATCATATGTTGTTTAACAAAAAGAAACGAATCATAATTATACATCCGGTCGAAACAATTTGATTGTTAGTCATTAGATACCAGAAAAAGAAGAATACGGATGTAAGCTTTTATGATGATGAATAAAAATTATTGAAGGAAAAAGTAACATTTACCAAAAAAAAAAAATAAATAGGAAAAAGAAAAGGAAAAATCTTCAAATGTCTTGTTAATCATTATTGCAGAATCGATTTACACTATTTAGCAGTTTTGTTGTGAAGAAAAAAAAAATCAAACGTCAGAAAAAATTATTAAAACAGAATTAATTAGTATAATGAATGAAATAAAAAAAATGGTTCGGAAAAAAACTTATTGTGAAACTAGTGAGAAAAACGAAGAAAATACTAGACACTAATTTGTCTTTGAATTTTTTTTCCAAATCTATATTTTCCAATGATAAATCTAAAAAAAGAACAAAACAAAAAAAAATTCAAAATGAACTTTTTCTTCTTCTGTATGTGTGTGTGTGTGTGTTTGAGTGAATTATATATTACAAACAAAATTCTCTTTAATAGTTAATGTTCATTATCATTAATGATTATTATTGAAAGGTAAATTATAGTGTATGGTGTATGCAAAAAAAGAAAAAACAGAAAGTAGAAAATCCAATTTAGGTTTTCGAACGAAAGAAAAAAAAAATTCAACAACAACAATAATGAAAAAAAAGTTCTAGAAAACAAAATTCAAAAGTTTCGATCAATTTATCGAATGAATTTAATTTTGACAAAAAAAACAAAATAAAATGAATATTTTTATAAACAGTAAATCAGGAATGACGAAAAAATCTAAAAAAAAAATTTAATCTCGATTGAAAATAAAGAATATTATTGCATTGACAATACGATACGATACAATGAATGATTATTATGATCGTGAAATTTTTTTTTATTGATATCAATCGAAATCAATCATGATTCTGGATGATTAAGAATTCAAATGATGATATTTCTATACGAATGTAATATAGATAATAATGATTATAATCAATCACACATTTACACACACAAGCAAACACATTTCGATTTAATTTCGGCATGAACCATTTTTATTTGAAATATATCAACCAAATCAATGTTTGCACAACACACACACACACACACCAACTTTCAAATAGATAAATCGAATATCAAATGAATATATCACAATATGTTGAATATTGAATAATAACCGAAAATTGTTAATGTAATAAAATAAATAACAAGATCAATTTGTTGATAGGATTTGGATTTTTCTTTCTCGATACTTCTTCAATCGATTATTGATACATTTTGGTTGTTAGAATGACAATAATGATCATTGATCATTTTAATGATGAAAAATGATTACTAAATTGAATGAATCAAAATGATTTCTTATCACTATAATCATTACTACTTATTTCAATAAAAATCATATATCAATGTCAGAAAGAATAATAATTTTGAAAAACTAATTTATCATTAAAATTTCTAAATAACTAAATAGAAATGAAGCAAAATTATTTGAAAAATGATAAGAAAATTAAATTATACATTTTGTTAAAAAAATTGTTGAATTTTTATTTATGTAAAAAAATATTTTCCGTTTGCAAAAATGTAACAAAACAAAACGAAAAAACACATACACACAGATACAAATGATTAACTAATGCAAAAAATCTTACCAAACAACATTCACACACGTACATTTATACTTTGCCAAAAAAAAAAATTCAATGAAACTTCCATGAGAATCTAACTAGATTATGTTTTGTTTTATTTTCCAACAAACAAAAAGAATGCATTAGAATATATGTTACATAAAAAAAGAAAACTTAATAATAATAATGACGACCATAATGTGTAAAGGCATACCACAAGGGGATCTTCTACCTCAATCGTAATAAAAATGAATCTATTTAAATCAACAATAACACACACGTACAAAAAAATGAGCAACCAAAAAAAAAAAAAACAACTAAACTCTGGTGAACATACATTCAGGAACTGGAAAAAAATATTCAACAACGTACGCTAATATATACAAAATGGTTAATGATCGCTCTCTCTCTCTCTCCCCTCTCTCTGATTGAAAATAGGTTTCATGAATCTTCAAAATGTATACTTTTTTTCAGTATTCACCCGAAAAAAAATTCCAGTGTTTTTACATAATTTTGGCCTTAAAAATGGATAACTAAAACAAAACAAAACAAAAAAAACTTTGATTGTAGTAGGTTTAAGGTAATTAAAATATTCCATACAACCAGATGTATAAAATGAACAAAAAAATGAAATCATTGATAAATTTACTAACGAAACAACGATATACAGAATATATTTTCTATGAATTATTTTTGTATTTAATTTACTTGAATACCATTTGTACTATACTATAGAATGGAAAATTTACATAAAAAATAAGTTTTTTTTCATTTTTTTTTGTTATTATCATTATTTTATATTTGGCCAGACAAAATAATGTATTGAATTTTATACTGAAAGAATAAAAAGGTACAGCATGCAAGTTAGCCAAATTAAAATTGATGTAAATGATAATGATGAATAATTATAATATCATTAATTTTCATCAGAAAAAACATGATCGGCTTGTTTAACAAATAGCAAATAGGATGGATATTGATTGGTTTAAATGTTAAACTTCAAAGAATTATTAAAAACCAACGAAAACAACAAAAAAGGATTAAAAATTTCATGATTTTCATCTTCTGTGACAAAACTTTAATGAGAATTTTTCTGTTGTTTCGGTTTTGTTGTTTTTTCGGTCAACGACAACTTTTACAAGATTTATCTCTATTCAAAGTCTGAAAAAAACCGATGCAAAGTGAATAAAATACAAGAGGATTTATTTTTTGTTTCGTCCTTATTGATTTGTTTAATCTCAAAGTCGTTCAATAACAAAGGAACATTCAATATAGGCAATATTTCATGTTGAACAAATTGTCATTATCAGAAATAAAGAAACAAAAAAAATACTATAGTTTGTTCCAATTAAAATTGATGTACAATATCATTAAACATGAAGTAACGAGATCTTAAAAGAAAATTGTCAATGAATTTTTCCAAAAGCAGCTAAAAGAATCAATGATTGTTTGTTTGATTATTCTGACATCAAATAACTAAACAAAAAAAAAGCAAATACATGTTAATTTCGAGAAGAAAAAACAATTAATTCAAAATTGATTAGTGTAGAACTGAAAGAATTTGATGGGAAAAAAATCAACTAGTAAAAAACATTAGCAAAAAAAAGGAAAATATTAAAAAAAAATTCTCTTTATTCTGATATTAAATATCAATAAATTTCAATATCTGTTGATGATCCATCATATCTCAAACAACATTATTAGGTCGTTTCAAATTACAAATTTTCATTTTTTTTATAACGTGCCTTAATAATGATGATTATAACATTTTGATTCAATGAAGGATATAGTTTATTATTATTATTATTATTCATAATTCGGATATTATTATCTATAGGATATACACACATTTATTTATGAAAATGGACTCATCACCATCAATCATATTCACTATTGTTTTTTTTCACTGATGGTTTATAGCTAAAACTATAGCAGCTATTTTATGTTATGTAATAAGATCAAATGGCTGTCATTCAATATAGTGAAATTTATCTTCAAAAAAATGGATGATTTTGGATGCCACAAACAACACACACACTATTATTTCGAAAAGATTTGATGGTTTTTTTATTTTCCTTTTCTTTATAATTATGTTCAATAAAATTGAGAATAAAAGACACACAAGCAAGAATAAATATTCAAAAAACCAAAGTCGGTTTAGTTTTTTTTTCAATATCAGGATTTAAAAAAATTTGAAAAAACCACTTTGATTAGCCATGACAAGTGTACAAGTATTTGGGACAATCTTGAGAAAAAAAAACTTGAAAAATAATGCTAATTCTGTGTAACTGAATTTTTATTCTTCTTAGCTTTGCCTTCATATAAGATTAGTAATGTTGTTTATCATTTTTTTCCGAAAGAGTAAGTTACAATTGAAACTTTTAATTTTGAAAAATGGAAATCTTATGAAAGAAATTTTTTTCTGATCTTAATGAGGAAAAAACAATATCACAAATTGTTTGTCGAGAAAAAATCAAATTATCCACAAGTCAAAATTGATTAAAACAGGAAGCTCACCTATTTCTCAAGGCTGATATTCAATTGAAAAATTTTGAATGATGATAATGATGATATGAAACGAAAATTGCCCAACTAATATTAAATGAAAAAAATGAAAAAATAAATTCGCACAAACACACACATGAAGAATGTGAACATAACCGAATCTAATAAATGACAGACTGATATTATCGATGGCGCTTTACTGACACTTTTATTCACATTTTGAACCAAAAAAAAGGAATGGAGAATTTTTTTCCATTCCATTCTTATTATCATTCTCATCATCATCATCGACAGTAGTAGTGGCAATATAGCAATACATTTTCACAATGAACTAAATATACAATAGGAAATGATGAACAAAAAAAATATCAAAATTTTCAACTAAATGTGTTTATTCTCTATATAATCATATCAAGTCTTTTGAATTCTGTTCTTCATTTATACATATACAACAAAAAAAATAAGCAACTGGAATCTTTCAGTCAAGAATCTATTGGTCCAGGAACTAAAATCAAAGGACACCCACACAAACAATTCGACACCTGTGTTGATTTTTTTTTCAAATGAAGGGAAAAATTTAATAAGAATTTAATTATTGATACACGAATGAACAATAAAATTAATGACTATCTTTTATATTGTTTAAAAGGCAAAAGGTCAGTTATTTTGCAAATCAGTGAGATCTCTGAAAAAATTACTTCAAAAACCAGAAAAACTAAAATGAAAAAAAAAAGATATTGCCACTACCACAGATATTATCATCATTATTGAATTAAAATTTTTTTTTTTTTTTTTTTTGCTTTCCAGATAAACAGATTATAACTTTTTTTTTTTGTTGTTGAAATTAAGTGGAATTTGTAAGGAAAACGGAAAAATTGTAGCAAATTTTTTTTCTCATGAAAATTTACACTAAACGTATACTCTATTAGACGTCATTAAGAATCAAACGTTTATCTTTTTAAGAATGGAGACTCTTTTATTACAAAATAATCTCATCCTTGATCGTTATGAAAAGTATTTTTTATCGATTTTTGTGTGAGAAAAAAAAGATGAAATGATTAATTTTTCAACTTCATATTTTTTCTTCATGAATAAAAATTCTTTGGTGAAATTCTTTGAAATTGAACCATCCCCATTTTAGCCAATTCCATTCAATTTCGATACGTGAAATATAACGACAGATAAACTAAAATGAAAACAAAATATAAAGGACTTAGATATTTTGAAAAGAATAGCAAAAGAATGAATGGAATAAACATTCAAAACAACAACAACAACAAAAAAGTCAAACAAGCAAGAATGAAAGAATGTTTGAAATGAAAATTTTTACGGATAACACAACAATACACAAAGAGGTATATATTCAATTCGATCGTCATAAGGACTTATCAAACATATTAACACATACTGATAACAATGAAAAGAAAGTGAAGAAAAAAAACATCTTTATCTTTTAACATATACCTCAATGTCGAATATCTTTGAGAATTCATATCAGAATAAATGAAATATTCTTATTAAAATCAAGTAATAGTAATACAAGTACAACAAAAATGAAGAAAACTAAAGATCAAGATTCAAATTCATTGAATACATTCATTTTTTCATCTATCCATTGTCGAATACGTTATTGTTAATGATACGACCTGACAAAATAAATAGATATATTGTATGAAAAAAATTGAAAATGAATATTCTTTCATTCAAATGTTTTTCTTTCTTTTTTTTTCATTTCAAAAGTTTTAGGGCAGAATTTTTTGTTTGTTTGTTTTGTTGTTGTTGTTGTTCAACAGATATAACACAATAGAATATTCAACCAAAATGAATCAAAAGAAGATAAACTTTGTTAATATATAACCTATGAATTCAAAGAAAAAATTGAATTATTTTTCAAAATTGTTAATAATGGCTCCATCTAGTTACGGATTTTTTTCTTTGAAAGCAATAATTTTTCATTGTTGGATTTAAAAAAAAAACTAAAAAATTACAATTTTTGAGAAATAACAGGTGAAAATTTTTAAAAATTTAATAATCATTTTTTTTAATATTTGACATAAAATTATCAATCATATCTTTCGGAATGTTTTGTATTTCCGAATATTGATTTTTATGTTCATCATCATTATAATTGAATGAAACTTTTTCACCTGCAAAATAGTTAACTTTTTCAATATCAACACAGCTACAGCTATCAGCTAATGAACAATTACATGCAATAAAAATCAAAGTTAATATTATAAGGGCAAATAGAATTTGTGGTAAATAATTTAGCCAAATAAAACGTATAAATTCAATACAATAATCATGCATAGAATATGAGAGCCCGATTGATTGTTCATCACATTTTTGAAAACAAAGACGTCCACTTTGACGTATGGCTAGATAATGGAAACGAAGTTTCAATGGTAGATTATCAAATGACCATGGACATTTTAGTTCATTGCTTTTACTATTATTATTTTCGTTGGTGGTGAATTTCTTGATCCATGATAACATGCAAAATTGTTGAATCAATTCCGAAACATCATAACGAAATATCCATGAACATTTACGTAAACATCTTTGATGAAACCAATTTTTAATTTCATCTGATGATGATTTTAACGATCGATTACCAGCAATAACTTCAGCTAATTCCTCAAGTATTTGCTTTCGATGCCAGTCATCATCATTGCTGGTGTCTTCCCTATTTTCTTTGGTTGTTTGTTCAAAATCTTTTAATGCCGAATTGAGCAATTCTGTTGAATTATCAATATTGCCATCATAAACAGAAATAGTGGAAAATGTTAACGATTCGTTATTGGATGTTAATGACAAAGATGAATAAATGACAGGACATATTGCGAATAGAATAGTAATTGATGGAAACAAATTTTTAAAAAACATTTTGATTGTAAATTATTTTGAAAAAAAATTCTTCTGACTTAATTCGATAAGAAAACAAAAATAAAAAATAAAGATAGGAAATTTCCATGTTTATATTCCTCTCAATGTAATCGAATCAATAAATCAAATTAAAAAAATATTCGAAATTCGTATGCAATAATCGTTTTTTCAATCTGAAGAAATTTTTTCCATACTTAATAACAATTCAATTTTTTGTAATAATTTAACTTTTTATTAGAAAATTCTAAATTAAATCAGTGGTAGATATAATTAAAAATTCTAATATAAAAATATTTAGGATTTAATTTAAATTCTCGATCAATTTTTGTTGCTGTTGTTTGTTTGTTGTTGTTTATTCGAATCATATTTGAAAAATAATTTCAAAAAAATGTCTGATATTGGCGATGAATCAATACAGCAAATTATGCATAAATCCTTACTGGAAAGTATGGCACAAGTTGAACGTATCCCATGTAAAAAAGCATATGCAAGCAGGGCTCTTGAAAATTTGCGTCAATTTGATCAATATCAACGAATGTATGAACATTCAATCAAATCACCAGGAACATTTTGGAAACAGATTGCAACCGATTTCTATTGGACAGCTCCATTACCATTAACATATCATAAAATTTTAGAATCTAATTTTGATTGTAAAACTGGACCAATTAAAGTGGATTTTTTCAGAGGAATGAAAACGAATATTACTTACAATTTATTGGATCGTGTGATAACTTGTGGATTCGGTGATCGTATTGCTTATCATTGGTTGGGTAATGATTTAAATGAAACGAGAAAAATTACCTATAAAGAATTAAAAAATGAAGTTTGCCGTTTGGCTAATTATATGAAACAAACGTTGAAAATTGACCCAGGCGATCGTGTGGCAATTTATTTGCCAGTTACGATTCAATTAATTGTTGCAATGTTGGCTTGTGCGCGAATCGGTGCCGTACACACTGTTGTGGTAAGCTATAAAATTATTATAGAATATTCTCTACGATAAAAAAATTAATATTTCCTGTACGAATGGTGTATTACGAACAGTTTGCTGGTTTCAGTGCCAATTCACTGGCCGAACGTATAATAAATGCTCAATGTAAAATGCTGATCGCGGCTGATGCATCATTTCGTGGTGATAAATTTTTAAATTTTCTATCAATAATAGACACTGCCATACAGGGTTGCCTTGCCAAGTAAGTGTAAGTTAATGATTAGAGAACAAAATGACATAAGTTTTTTATTGAAAATAGAAAATTAGAAATAAAGAAAATAATCATAGTTGATCGTTTTGAAAAAACAAATAATCGTAATAAACCACGATATACTGAGACTGTCCAAAAACATCAATCACCACACAATGAAATGATTATTTCATGGGATAAAATAATAAACGATGCCACTATCAGTGATGAATGTGATCCGGAATGGGTTGAAACTGAACATCCATTATTTATACTTTATACATCAGGATCGACAGGTAAACCAAAAGGCATTTTACATACGGTTGCAGGTTATATGTTATCAGCGGCAACAGCATTCAAACATGCATTTAATTATCATGATGGTGATATATTCTTTTGTACGGCTGATATCGGCTGGATTACCGGTCATACGGCAAGTGTTTATGGTGCATTAGCTAACGGTGCTACAAGTGTTATATATGAAGGTATTCCCACACATCCTCGTGTTGATCGTTTCTGGATGATTATAAATGAATATAAAGTAAATATATTCTATACATCACCATCAGCTATACGATCATTAATGAAATTCGGTGAACGATATGTAAAAGCACATTCAATGCGTGATCTACGATTGATAGCATTGGTTGGAGAAACAGTTAATCGACAAACATGGTTCTGGATCTATCGTTATATTGGCCAAGAACGATGTCCAATTGTGGATACATATTTTCAAACTGAAACTGGTGCACCAATGATTTTTACCATACCTTATGCAATGGATATGAAACCAGGATCCACAGGATTACCGTGGTTTGGTGTTGTACCGGTAATACTAGATGATAGTGGCAAAGAAATTGTTGGGAATGATCAAGGCCATTTGGTGTATAAACAAGCATGGCCAGGAATGGCTCGAACTTTTGACGATGAACGTGAAACATTTGAAACAGTATATTTTAAAAAATTTCCAGGATATTTTTACACCGGTGATGGTGCATTTCGTGACACAGATGGTTATTATTGGATTACCGGTCGTATGGATGATTCAATGAATGTATCCGGACATTTATTATCACCAATTGAAGTTGAAAATGCATTATTGAGCGATAAAAGAGTGGCTGAAGCTGCAGTTGTTTCTATGCCACATCCGGTAAAAGGACAGGCAATTTGTGCATTTATTGTTCTTAAACAAGGAAATGCTAATTTAGATTCCGCTTTCAATAATGAATTGCTTTCCATAGGTAAATTTTCATTATACTTAAATGTCATACTATCATTTTTTCATTTTTCGTATAATTAGTTCGACAAGAAATTGGTTCCATAGCAACGCCAGATATGATATTAAATGTACGTGGATTGCCGAAAACACGTTCAGATAAAATTTTGCGTCGTGTGCTTGAATTGGTTGCTAAAGGTGAACGAAAAAATTTTGGTGATCTATCCACACTAGCCGATGAAACTATTATTGAACATTTAGTTAAAGTTCGTATTTCATATAAACCATTTACAGCAACAACATCATCTCCCACACCCTCAACAACACCATCAAATGTAATCGATGATAAAAATCAATCATCAATTAGTTAGAAAAAATGCAGTAAACTTTTTCTCATTAAAAAAACCGATAAATTCCAAAAATAATTTTTAAGATATTCGATTCGGCAGTTTCAATAAAAAAAAAGACAATTAAAAAAAACTTTTTTTGTTAATTATTTTTGTTTTGTCAATCAAATGACATGCCAAGTTTAGCTCTCAAATTTTTAAATGATAAGAATTGAAAATTTATTGGCAAAAAAATAATAATAAGTATTTACAAAATCATAGATTACATAATGATATTTGAAAAAAACTACTCGATAATCGATTTTATGGAGAGATATTTTCATTTATTAAAAATCTAAAGAATTAAGTTGAAGTGTTTTTAAATTGGGTCCAAAATTAATTGATTACTAATTATTTCCAGATAATATCTTATGACTTTTTAAAATAAACATATTGACCTTGATCGAGAAGAAAGAATAGGTTTTTCCAATATTAACAAATTTTTGGGAACAAACATATGGCAGATCGTTTTATTTTGATATAATCAATATCAATCATTGAATTTGAATGATAAGATAAGTTTTTTTTTCTGTTTATGAAGATGATCGACATCAAAACCTACTTATTTAAAACAATGGAATTTGTTGAGTGTCCAAATTTTCATTCATGCACATCAGACATACATCGTGAATCAATTATAAAACATGGTTGGAAAAAATTTATTAATTTTTGCATTATTTTTGAATGCGATTCTTTATTGCTTACCAGGTAAATTAATATGTTTTCTTAAAAAAATCCTATGTAATTTTTTTCTCTTTTTTTGAAATAAACAGTATGCAATGCTCACAAAAGTGTTACATATCCAGGAATCGGTACATTCACTGATAATGATTTTTATGATATAAAATGGCGACCGTTTGTAGCATTACCTGAAAGCCCGGAAAGAATCGATCCAAATTATGTGCTTTATAATAGAAAAATTCAATATAATCCACAAACATTGTCATTTAATAATACTGACATGATAAGAATGTCACATTTTGATCCTAAACTTGAAACAAAAATTCTTGTTCATGGTTTCATAGATGGTCCACTGATCAATTGCTGGATGTATCCAATGAAAGATAAAATATTGGTTACTCATGATGTGAATGTTATTCTTGTTGATTGGTCTAAATCAGATTTCTTCCCTTATACTCAGGTCAATATTTTAAGATGAATTGATGAATTTTTTCAAAATCTTCATATATTTTTATATTTATTCAGGCAACAGCAAATGCACGTATAGCTGGTGCAATGACCGGAATATTCATTCAGAATCTTATTAACGAATTTAATGTTTCACCATCATCATTCCATTTAATTGGTCATTCGTTGGGTGCACATGTTGTTGGTTATGCTGGAAAATGGTTAGGAGGAAAATTAGCACATATAACTGGTCTAGATCCGGCTGGACCTTATTTTGAAGGTTTGACAAATCCAGCTGCACGTTTATGGCATACAGATGCGCAATTTGTTGAATCGATTCATACTGATGCTCATCACCTAATACCAACTTTGGGTTTTGGAATGTATGAAACATGTTCACATATTGATTTTTATCCAAATGGTGGTGTCAGTCAACCAGGATGTGATCAAGAAAGATTTACAACCATTATCACCAAAGGACTTATACATGGGTAATTATCCTAAATAATTAAATGAAAAAACAATTCAATTATTGATTTTTATGTTGTATTACAGTATCACCAACCTGATAGCTTGTAATCATGAAAGATCTGCTTATTATTATCTGGAAGCATATGGTGAAGTTGAATCATACCCAGTAGCTTATGCTTGTAATTCATATGATGATTATCAAAATGGCCAATGTACTAGTTGTGCACATGATGGTTCTAATTGTGCTATTCTAGGACCTAAAGCAATAAATTATAAAAAATTTATCACTGATCCATCAGTATCAAAAGGAAAACGATTTTTCTTTTCGACAGCTCCACATGAAAAATTTTTTAGTAAGTGATTTATTTCTGAAGATTTAATCATATCAATTTTTTTCTTGTTTGTAGAATTTCAATATATGATTCGAGTGAAAATGGTCGATGAATCACATGAAAGTGATTCTGTACATGGTAAAATTACAATGAAATTTCTGGATTGGGCAGATCATGGTGAAACATTAAAATTTAATGATCAGTAAGTAATTATGGTGTTGAAAATGTGAAAAAAAATTTATTTTCCAACAATCCTATATAGTGATCAAAAATTCGAAAAAGGTCACTCATATTCACGTGTAATATTGTCGGATATGAAACCATCGGATTTGGATCGTATTCAATTTAAATGGACACATGGTGGTTTATCATTAAAGCATACAAGAATGTACATCGATAGTATCGAAGTGATGCCACTTTCAACTGAAAGGTATTTTCATAAAATATAATGATCAAAATTCAAAATTCAATGTTATGTAACCTTGTATCATTAGTGCATCATTGAAATCGCCAGATCATTGGACATTTGAAACAGACGAGTTCGGCATAAGCGATGGCCATGAAGCAATTTTCAAACGATCATAAAAAAAAACATTATTCTTGTTTTCATATTTGTTTAGTCGCAATAAAAAATAATTAATCATTATCTAAAATTTGTCATAAATCATACAATGTGTGTACACGATGATTTTGTTGTCAATTATGGTTGACAACCTCTAAATATAAATAACTAGATCATATTTGTTGGATTATAGCAATAAAATCAATTTCACAGCAATTTCTCAAGAATTATTTTGTCATAAAAAAATTGAAATGATGTTTTTGTTTATTAAAACAAAAAACAAAAACAAATTCCTGTTTAAAGGTTGTTCGTATTTTGGACTTTGAATCAATTTTTTTCTTTCTCTATGTTTGTGATATGAAAATTAATATTTATTACATTTTCACGGTCGGTTTTGACAATAAACACAATGATAACAAGAATTTTTCAGTGATAAATTTATTATGAAATAATTTAAAAAAAACAAAATCCATCAGTATCTTAAAATTGACAACAAAAAAGATTACAACCGGGATCTAGGAGAAAAACTAACAAAAAACAAAAATAGAAATTTTGACATCGAAACTAAAATAAAACAACATCATTTGTACAAATTGCAAAACTCAATGAAAATCGAAATTTTTTTTTGTAATCATAAAATCTAATACACACAGGTGCAACATTTTGTAAATTCTTGCCTTGCTGATTTTCATGGTTAAAAGATATGGATCTTTTTTTAATATGTTATTGTCATTATTTAATTCCGTTATCAAGCATGGATTTGTCAGTTTTTTGATATATAAATTGAAAAAAAAGATGTCGTTCAATGTAAAATTACCAAAGCTATTTTGTTTTAAATGTCTCATAGAAAATTATTTAGCTGTGAAATTTTTTATTCGAATGACAAAAAAAAGGTATTTCAAATAATTATTCTTTAATATTGCTGTTATTATCAAAAAAATTGATATCAAATGAATTGTTTAATCATCATATTTTTTTCAGACACAATTTGATCAGCAAAAATGTTCAAGATACATACAGCATTTATATTGTTAGCAATATTAATTCTAGGTAACACAAGATACAGGACCAAAATAAATGATTTAATCTAATTTTTTTCTTATAAGGATGTGATTCAAATCTAACAACAGTAACCTATCCGGGAATCGGTACATTTTCATTGACTGATTTTTATCATCCAATTTATCGACCTATCGTTCTGCTTCCGAATAGTCCAGAGGATATGAATGCAACGTTTTGTCTTTACACACCTAATAATGTAGATGATTTCGATGAATTAGATTGGAACAATACAGATCATTATGAATCAACAAGATTTGATGCTAATCTAGATACGAAAATCATCATACATGGTTGGCGTGGTGATAGCCAAGAAGCTTGGTTATCTAAACTTAAAGATACCCTATTAAAAGCCAAAGACTTGAATGTTATTATTGTTGGATGGCCTGGAGGAGCAAAAACTCCATACACACAAGCCGTGTCTAATACACGAGTAATTGGCATCATGATGGGCATACTAATTGAAAATTTGATGAAAGAATTCAATGTCTCTTTAAATTCATTCCATTTAATAGGCCATTCACTAGGTGGTCATATAGTTGGTTATGCTGGCAAACATCTAAATGGCAGTATAGCTCGTATTACAGGATTAGATCCAGCTGGACCATTTTATAAAGGTCTCAATGAAACTGAAGCACGTTTATGGCATACTGATGCCAAGTTTGTCGAAGTAATTCATACGGACGCACAACCAATAATTCAATTAGGTTTAGGAATGTTTGAAACATGTGGTCATGTTGACATCTATCCAAATGGTGGCCAAGAACAGCCCGGATGTGAAGAACAAGCTGAAGATGAAGTGCCAATCGAAGGAGGAATTTATGAGTATGTTTTGTTGATGAAGTTTGTGTTTCAGAAAAAATAATTTCATCGACCGCAATCCATCCACCCTTTAAACATTCATAGGAAATACAAATTTTCTTCATGTAATCATGGCCGTTCACATGACTTGTTTATAGACTCAGTTTCGCCAACGATTTCTAAGCCAGTTTCGTATCTATGTGAATCATATGAATCATTTCAAAATGGTGAATGCAAATCTAGATGTGATGGATCCGAATGTGTTATAATTAATCCATTGGTCCATAGTTATCCAGTGAATAAATCATACACACAAGGAAAACGATTTTTTATGGCTACAGCAGCAGAGGAAAATTATTTTCGTAAGATTTGATTAAGTATATTGAGAATTTACTTTTTTTTTATAAAAATACAATTTAAACACACAGGATATCAATATCGAATTGATTTGAAAATGATCAAAAATGATATCAGTATTAAGCCATTGCTAACACAAGTTGAACTAAGATTCATTAACCAAGATGGCGTTGATGAGCAATTTTTTTTCAGTAAAAAGTAATAGAAAACATTTTTTTCGTTTTTGTCGTTTATAATTTTTTATTATAATTATCTTCACATTAGATCCGAAGTATTTGAAGATGAAACTGAATATCCTCGATTATTTGTATTGAATATAGATCCCGAACAATTATCTAAAATTGAAATAAAATGGACACTAGGTTTAAATATCATTCCAACAAAAATGAATATAGAATATATCAAAGTTACAGCTCTTTCATTCCAAAGGTTTGTTTAATTGTTTTTCAATAACAAAAAAAAATATGATTATGTTGATAATTTTTTTTCTTTTTGATTTGATAAACATACAAATAAACAAAAATAAAATAGCAATTCAACTAATGTACAGCCAATAACAATGATGTTTATTCCTAATATCGATGGTGGTATACCAAATGATGAATGGATTTCATGTGAACGTAATCAAATTAATCAATAAATCTTATCATGTTTTTATTTTGATTATTAAAAAAAAACAAATAAATTTATCGTTTTTGAATCGAAAAAGTAAATCAACTATTTAATAGCTAAAATATTAATTTAACGAAATTTTTCATGGAAAAATATCTCCAAATGTGCTCTTCAAAGTGTGAATTTTATTATTTTTTTCGCACATCAACTAATTCATTTATAAAATACATGTCATTTATATGAGGCAATAATGAATTCTCTTTCATTTATTTAAATTATCTGGAATGAACAAAATAAATATGAAGTAAACAACAAATATCTCACGATAAAGATGTTTGATGTATAATGTATAAGGAAGATAGTGCGAAATCAAAAAGTGATAAAACTGGTGAAAATTTGAAAAATTAAATGATTCATTTTTTTATGAAATTGCCGTCAATCACCCTATGTGTTGAATTCAATAATAACTTTTTAACGAATATACATGGATACGATTAACGAAAATGGTCAATCAGTATCAGTAACGATAGCTAATGATGGCAATAATGGTTCAAAACAAAGAAAAAAACAATTGTATTCATCAATCAAAAAATATTCATGGATATTTCCATTATATTCTTCGATATCCATTGTTTTGATGTCTGTGGTTCCATACATAACTTCGACATATTATGGTTATACTGATCCTATTTTTCCATTGGTTAGCGATTCGGCTGGTTATCCACCAGGTGCTAGTATATTCGCATTATTATTTATCATTGAAGCAATATTTGGTAAGTATTTAGGTACTAATGATAATAGTATTTATCTAATTTGTTAATTATTTTATAATAGCAACATTTACATCATGGTTTCGTTATAAACAAGTGAAATATTATCTTCAATCACAATCAAAAGATGACCAAAATGTAAATTTTTCAAAAAAATTACGATCAATTAATTGGAACCTGGTAACAATTATGATTTTTTTCACATTTGGTGTGATAATTTTTACTACATTTCGTTCAACCGAATCAATAATTATGGCTTTGATTCATTCATTTGGTGCTGCATTAGCAGTTATGTGTTTAGCACTTTATTTACTTGGTACCATTTATTCTTGCTGGTATTTATATAAGGTTTATAATATTGAATCCCTTCCAATATCGTTGATTGTGTCGTCTTCAATACAACTGATAGCCATTACAACATTCACATTGACTTTTTTTGCGTCCTGGTATGTGTCTGGTTTTAATTTTTTTGATCCCTATTTTCGTTCGAAATGGCCGGATAATGAAACTCGAACTCTCTTTTTAGTCACAAGTATCAGTGAAACAATATCACTCTTGCTAGTATCAACAGTGAATTTGTGTTTGTTTAATCGCATGCGAAAATTTAAGGATTGGGACAAGATACGTTTTTGATGTTTAAATTCATAATCAAATTAATTAATAAATCTCATTATGTTTTTAATTAGATTTATTTTTTGAATCTCGACTATTAAAAAAAATGAATCATTCCTTCTCAACTTATTGATGTGAATTTTTTATTTTTTACATATTTTTCCGTACATAAATTAATAAATTTCTAAAAAGCATGATATTTATATTGGGAAAAAATTCTCTTTCATTGATTCAAATTATTTTGAATAAACAAAATAAATATAAAATAAACAACAAATATCTCATGATATAGATGTTTGAATAATTTAGAGAGAGTATGAAATCAATTAGTGGTAAAACTAATAAAAATGCGCAATATAAAAGTATTCATTCTCAATGAAATCTCATTCTATCACGCAATCTGTAGTGAGATATGGTAATCATCAACATCTATGTTGATGATAGCCGTCTTATCAAGTCACACGTCCTTCAATTCATGACCATCTTTTAAATTTCCTCATTAGAATTGATTTGAATATTTCAATAAAGGATATTTATTCAAATAATTCTAACAACAGTTGATTGATTATTATATATCAAATACATATTTGTTTTTCTATCATTAATGCATCAACATTTTATGATGGTGACAAAACTTTTCTTATGCTTGTTCATAATTTGCTATTTGTTTATTACAATTCAAACTGCATCCATTTCGTATGATGGATTTGGCACATTCAATACCTTAGATTTTTTTGATCCTATTCATCGACCAATCAATCTATTACCTAAACCTCCTGATGTGATCAATGCAACATTTTCATTGTACACTCGTAAAAACCTTCAAAATCCGGAAACATATAATTATAATCCAAGTTTAAATCGATCTCAATCATTTTTTGATTCTAATAAATCAACGAAATTAATTATTCATGGATATAATGAAGATGCTCGAGAATGGATGCATTCGATTAAAAATAATTACTTACAATTAGAAGATTTGAATATAATTCTAGTTGAATGGCCAAATGGTGATGATCCTCCTTATGTACAAGTTAGTATGAGTTAAGAGTTGCCTTTTAAATCAACCAATTATTTCTAGGCAGTGGCCAATTCACAAATCGTCGGTATTATGGTTGGAAAATTTATAGAATTTTTCAAAAATATTCCATTAGAAAATGTTCACATTATTGGTCATTCATTGGGCTCACATATAGCAGGCTATGCGGGAAAATATCTACGTGGTCGAGTAGGTCGAATCACCGCTCTAGATCCGGCAGGACCACTATTTGAAGGTGTGAATAATTCTGCTGCTCGTTTATGGGATACAGATGCTCAATTTGTTGATTCAATACATACTGATAGAGGTCATGATAAAATCCCTTTTACCAGTTTTGGAATGTATGAAACATGCTCACATATTTCTATTTTTGTTAATGGAGCCGAAAAACAACCAGGTTGTCCACGTGAACGATTAAATGCACTTTTATTCGAAGAAAGTGCTAATAGGTTATTTTGTGATTGTTGATCTCTAAATAATATGAAATTAATAATGATTATCTAATATTTTTAAATAGAACAAGACATTTAGTTTTTTGTGCTCATATTCGTTCTGTAGAATATTTTATCGAAACAATCATACCGGATCAATTGATTGCTAAACCTATTGCATATCAATGCCAAGATTGGTCTTCATTTCAGAATGGTGAATGTCATGATTGTGGTCTGGATGGTTCCAAATGCGTTGAACTTGGACCAAATGCAGAAAAAAATCGTAGATTTAAAAATAAATCTCGTGGTCACCGATTCTTTATGGCTACCGGTGACAGTCCGAAATACATTAGTGAGTAATTTAAGTATATCGAAAGATGATGAATAATTTTTTTACGATTTTCAAGGATTTCAATACTTGATTACTATACGGATGACACAATTGTCATCGGAAAATCGTCAAGCACAGAATGCTAAAATTTTTTTGGAATTTCAGAATAATCGAAAAAATCAAAAACAACAAATAACATTCAATTCAAAGTAAGTAAATTATTCACTCAAATCATTTTGATAAAATATTTCATTCAAATATTGTATCAGTTATCAAAAATTTGAATATGGAACCAATTATTCCCAAGTAATCGTATCGGAAATTAATTACAATCAATTTGATTCGGTTATAATGAATTGGTCACATGGCCCATTGATCGAACTAATAACGAGATCAATGTTTGTCGATAGTATCCAGATAATTTCCTTGTCAGAAATCAAACTGCGAAATAAAAATCAACAACGAAACATCGAAATGATATTTCGACCTGAATCGATTGAAATTACCAATCGAAATGGTATTAAGTTTCATAAAGTTTGATTCATTTTATTAAATATTTAAAAAAATATTCGAAAAATACAAATAAAGATGAGGTTTTTTTAAGAAAAAAATTCTTTGGATTCTTTATTTTCTCCATTTATTACAATCATATTTGCAATCTGCTTGATAATTACCTCTATTGATACCACCACCACTATTACCATTCCAGGCAGATCCGGTTCCACTATAACCACCACCACCACCACTATGACCAACAATTCCATCATCAATAACTTTAACGACTTTAACTGTTTGAGGCTGTGTTATAATTCTTGTAACTTTTTTAACAACAACTGGTTGAACATATCCGGTATTGATATAGCCATTATTATAATTATTGCAATCATCATATCCACATCCATTATCACCGGTATATGTGCGAGTTTTTTTAATAATTTTGATAATCTGTGATCCACCACCACATGGATTGATATCACATCCTGTATCCTGACGATAATATGAATGTGTTGGCTGTGTATAGTATGTTTTTTTTACTACAGTCGGTTGAACGGCGTATGTTTTTCTCACAATAGTTGCTGGCACACTGATTACTGGCTTCGTTTCGATGACATGATTGCTAATTTTTTTTTCTGTAGAATATGTTTGCGATGATGAACTATGATGATAATTTGTTGATGAATAACCACTATCAATACCAGTGTTATGAGCGCCATAACATCCACCATCACAATCTATAAATAAAGAACATTCAAGAATATTTCAAATTTTAATAATATTTTTTAAAAAATGATAACACTTTTCTAAAGTACCAACCATTTAGATATGATGTACTAACGATGTTTCCGTTACCATATCCACCTCGTTTCCATTTATGTCCATTTACATCATTGATAATGAATAAAAAAACTGACACAAAAAATAAAATGATAGAATTATAGGATAAATATGCCATTATGATGTTTGAATCAAGAATGATCAAAATCAAAAGAAACGTTCGACAATTTATATCGAAAAATTGGTGGGTCTTTCCCAACTGTTCAGAAGCTAAAGTCAAACAATTGTATCTATTAACATAAACATTGCATTGCTAGTTAGTACATGAAAAGAAATTTCCAAAATGAAATTCCATTTAAAAATTGAAATACAAAATGAATAAGAAATCGGGTAACACAATAAATATAGCCAATTATTTTGATTTGTGATGCATTACCATAATTCAATGATTGATAAGCGCGTGCAATTTAACTATTACAAAAAGATAATCTTTACGATTTACACAATGGTTATGAAACTTGTTTTTTTCGAACATCATTAGCATTATTCAATCAATTATGACGATGAAGAACAGAGAACCTTGAATCATTCATACACAAAAATCGAATCGGATGAATCGGTTATGAATGATAAAGGATAGTTTTAAAAAGAAATTACACATATTGTTTGTGTTGTCAAAGGTTTTTTCCCAGATCATTAGTATAACATATAATTTATTGATCGAACAAAACATCAAATTTGATTTATGTATCAACAATGAGGTATTACATAAATTTTTTTCAATTGAAAAGTTAAGAGGTGTTAAAAACATTTGATTTACCTGACATTTTGTACGTTTCATTATCATCATTTTATTTTTTTTAGAAATGCTAATTTAATTGATTTTCAATTCAATAACATATGAATTCGATGGTAAAAACCACAAATCCTTATTTGAATCAAACAAATGAGTTTGTCGCAAAAATATTAAAATTTTGAAGCCAATAAAATCAATTAAAATCTATTGTTTTTAACGACAATTAGACAAAGAAAAATCTAAAGTTTTTCATCGAAAAATATAAAACATTTAGGAAATTAGTGAACGTATTAGCATGTCAAAAAAGATTCCGAAATGATCATTTTGAATTGAAAAAATAAAATTCGATCGTAACTATCGATACTATCGTTTTCGCTTGTCGAATGTATCATATTCGTTCGTCTGTTGTGTGGCAGAGAAAGCAAGAGAACGAGAGAAAACAAATTTTATAAATTAAGGGTGTACAATTTGTGATCTTTGTTTGTGATCTTTGTTTGTTTGTTCTTCGCCTTTCTCTGTTTGTTATCATCATAGAATATTTGTGGATAAAGAAAATTGTTCATCGAATAGACACTCATTGGCACTAATTATTTTATGTATTGTTTTTTGCATTTTAAAAAATTCTATGTAAATAAATTAAAAATTTGTGAATTTAATTTTGTGTGTGAAGTTCAAATCCATATAATGATGATACATCATCTAATGACGGCACCTTCCGGCAAATGCGTGATATTTCAATGCAGTGTTTGCATCATTTGTGTTTGATGTGTTGAAATCGGGAAGAATTTTTCAAATTTTCCACGTGGAAACATTTTCATTAATTTAATTTTTATTTGTTGGCAATGGCTAAACCAGCAATTGCTAAAAGTACGGCCAAATTGGATTTTTTTCTTAGAATTGAATCCGAAATCCAAAAACAATGGTCCGATGATAAAATCTTCGAAATAGATCCAACCCCAGATGGTAAACGAAATGATCCTGAAGAAAAATACTTTGGAACTTTTCCTTATCCATATATGAATGGCCGTGGTCATATTGGTCATACGTTTTCATTGACCAAATTAGAGGTGAGCTGTCGATTCTTCGTCATTTTGGATTTTTCGATTTTTTTGTTTTGTTTCTTTTCTTATTTCCAGTTCGCAATGGGCTATTTTCGACTCAAAGGAAAACGATGTCTTTTTCCATTTGGATTTCATTGCACTGGTACACCGATAAAAGCCTGTGCTGATAAATTGAAACGTGAAGTTGAACTTTATGGTTGTCCGCCACAATTTCCTGACGAAGATTCTACACCCACTGAAGAAAAAACGGTTGAACAAGTTCAAGAAATAGAAATAAAAGATAAATCAAAAAGTAAAAAAAGTAAAGCGGCTGCCAAATCTGGTTCGTTTAAATATCAATGGCAAATTATGCAGGCATTGGGTTTATCCGACGATGAAATTGTCAACTTTTTGGACGCTGCTTATTGGTTAAAATATTTTCCTCAAAAATGGATCGAAGATCTTAAAATGTTAGGCATCCGTGTTGATTGGCGTCGTTCTTTCATAACAACCGATGTCAATCCTTATTATGATTCCTTTGTACGCTGGCAATTTATTCGCCTTAAAGAGAAAAACAAAATTAAATTCGGTAAACGTTATACAATTTATTCACCAAAAGACCAACAACCTTGTATGGATCATGATCGTTCATCTGGCGAAGGCGTTGGACCGCAAGAATACACCTTAATTAAATTGCAAGTTATCGAACCCATTCCGAAAAATTTGGAAAAATTTGCAAAGAAAAGCAAAATTTTTTTGGTTGCTGCAACATTAAGACCTGAAACAATGTATGGCCAGACGAATTGCTGGCTACGACCAGATATGAATTACATTGCCTATAAGATAAATACTGGGGAAATATTCATTTCTAGCCGTCGATCGGCAGCAAATCTTTCATATCAAGGCCTAACGACAAAATTTGGCCAAGTGAATTTGGTAGCCGAATTAAAAGGTTCAGACTTGATTGGGGTCAAACTTAGAGCTCCACTTTCTGCCTACGAATTCGTTTATGCCTTGCCCATGATGACTATCAAAGAAGGTAAAGGTACTGGAGTTGTAACCAGTGTTCCATCAGATTCACCTGATGATCATGCTGCATTGACTGATCTGAAAAACAAGGAAGCACTTCGATCCAAGTTTAATATTACCGATGAAATGGTTTTGCCATTTAATGCTGTACCAATCATTGAAATTCCCGATTATGGTAATCTTTGTGCTGTCCGTATTTGCGAAGAATTGAAAATCAAAAGTCAGAACGATACTGAAAAATTGGCCGAAGCGAAAGCAAAAGTCTATTTGTCAGGTTTCTACGATGGTATCATGTTGGTTGGTGAACATGCAGGTAAAAAAGTTTCTGAAGCAAAACCATTGATACAAAAAATGCTTTGTGATTGCGGTGATGGTGTCAAGTATTATGAACCGGAAAAACAAGTATTATCCCGTTCAAATGATGAGTGTGTTGTTGCACTCTGTGATCAATGGTTTTTGGAATATGGTGAACATAAATGGCGTGAACAAACAGAAAAATGTCTTCTTGATTTGAATACCTATTCGGAAGAAGTGAGGAGAAATTTTGATTTTACTCTGAATTGGTTAAAAGATCATGCTTGTAGTCGACAATATGGTCTTGGAACACGAATGCCTTGGGCAGAAGAATGGTTAATCGAGTCCTTATCAGATTCGACCATCTATATGGCCTATTATGCGATCGCACATTATCTTCAAGGTGGTGTGCTAGATGGCCGTGGTCAATCTCCACTTGGCATTAAACCAGAACATATGACACCTGAAGTATGGGATTACATTTTTTTCCCCAATGCCGCATATCCAAAGAATTGTTCCGTGTCGAAAGATAAACTTGACATTCTGAAGCGTGAATTCGAATATTGGTATCCAATGGATATTCGTGTTTCGGGAAAAGATTTAATTCAAAATCATTTAACATATATGTTGTATAATCATACTGCTATTTGGGATGATCATCCTGAATTCTGGCCTCGATCGGTTCGTACAAACGGTCATCTTTTATTGAATAATGAAAAAATGTCCAAATCGACTGGAAATTTTCTCACATTACGTGATGCTATTCTAAAATATTCAGCCGATGGCGTACGATTTGCATTGGCTGATGCTGGCGATGCAATTGAAGATGCTAATTTTGTTGAAAAACAAGCGGAAAATGGTCTACTTAAATTGTATGCATTCATCGAATGGTGTCGTGAAATAGTTGATCATTTAGATTCATTACGAAATGATGATCCCAACGTATTGTTTGAAGATATTGCTTTCTCCAATTTGATGGACGATTTGATTATTAAAACTGAATCTAATTATAAAAACCTTATGTTCAAGGAAGCATTGAAGACAGGATTTTTTGAATACCAAGATGCTCGTGATAAATATCGAGAACTAAGTATTCGTTCGGGTATGCACCAAGGTCTTATCCTTCGATTCATTGAAACACAAGCAATTATGTTGTCGCCACTCTGTCCACATTCGGCTGAATACATTTACAAAGAAATTTTACGACGTCCCGGTTCTATACAGCAAGCTGAATGGCCTATGACCAAACTACCAGATCAGAATTACCTGCAAATATTTGACTATTTTATTGATGCATGTCATCTATTTCGTGTACGGTATAAAGCCTATATGATACAAACTAGTTCAAAAGGAAAATCTGGCAAACAATCGTTATCAACATCAGGATCCATAAATAAGAAAAATTCAGCTAAATCCGATCGACAACAGCCACAAAGACCTACACATGCTATCATTCATGTTGCTCGTAGTTTTCCACGATGGCAGTCGATTATTTTGGCATCATTGAAACAGATGTATCACGTATGTATTCTTAATTTTAGTTTTATTTTCAATAAAAATGATAATTTTTCATACAATCTATAATAAAGGAAAACAATAACAAATTACCAGAGAATCATATAATAGCCAGTAGATTGAGCAAGATTAATGATCTAAAGAAATATATGAAAAAAGTCATGCCATTCGTCGAAATGAGAAAAGTAAGTTTATTATACAATGATGATTAACAGATTTACAATTATTGTTTGAGGTGACTTGGTCCTTTGTTTTCTTGGTTTATTTTGTTAATTAACAATTTTAGTGTAACACATGGATTTAATTAATTAATCATTGACAATTTGACATAACTATTTTTTGTCTTTTTTTTCATAGCGATTGTTTCAAACATCAGGCGAAATCGTTTTTGAAGATCGTGCACCTTTTGATGAATTGGCTGTTCTGCAACAAAATTATGATTATCTTGTTTCAACATTAGATCTTTGTGGCATCGATCTTCGTTATGCGGATGAAGCTGATTCACGTATTCAGGAAGAATGTTGCCCACAGGAACCGTTCATTTCATTCCGTACGGAACCATTCGTTCCAGTGACCTGTATTAACACTCAACCAATGGTTGCATGTTTTGAAATGGCTATGCCTGTTTACCAAGATGATTCAGTCAAATCTATCGCTGATCGTTTAGCAAAAGAAACAAAAAATAAAGGTCAGTATCACGCGTGTTAATAAACGATTAATTTTTACCAAATTTTTTTTATCCTCTCAGATTCGCGTATTAAAATTCTTCGATACAAAGATGTTGAATTGGGCCCAAGATGTTTTCCATCTGTTGAAACTTTTAACCACATTTTAATGCCCATTGACTGTGAAGGAAAATTTTCGGTAGATTTTGAAACCCAAACCGTTTCATTATTAGAAAATGGGCAATCAATTCCGTTAGGAAATTATCTCATTTATCAAATTTGATTGTTTTATTATTTATTTTCGAGCAAAAAAAATTATTAAAAAATTATTTACACTTTTTTCAATTTTCATTTTTTTCGTTTTCCCGGTCTATCGAATGCTTGTTTCATTCCACCACCATGCGATTGATGGAATTGTATGGCATGAACATTATCTTTAGCTGACCAAGCAGAATCAAATGCAGTCGTATCCACATCGGTTAGATGTGTATATTTTGTACGACCAGCACGACCGAAATTTTTAACCTGCATTACTGATGGCAATACGGATTTATCAAAATGATCTTCCAACGTTGGCTGTGCAAAATCTCGTTTGAATACTTTATCTTCTTCGTCCAAATAGAATGCACCACGATGATAATACTTTTGAAGAAATTTATATTTTCCCTTTTGCTGTTGATTAGTAACAACACGTGGATTCTTTTTCAATTCTTCTTGTCGTTCTTCTTCGGTCATGTTTCTTAATCGTTCAATTTCACGTCGTTCTCTTTCTCGTTGTTCTTCCTCTTCTTTTTCTCGTTTGATTCGTCTTAATTCACGAACTTTCCATAATTCGAATGCTGTTTCATCGTCTTCATCATCAGTGACGACCGAAGCTATTCCTTTGATGATGGCTTCTTCTTCGGCTGCGGCCTTGTTCTTTTCTCGTTCTTCTTCTTCACGGCGGCGATCTTCTTCAATCATTTTTAATGTGGATCTGCGACGTTCTTCCAATGCAATTTTGGCTTCCAATTCCGCTGCTTCGATTCGTTTTCGTTCTTGTTCCTCTTTTTCAGTGATGGTTATTCGATCTTTTTTCGAAACGAAAATCGGTTTTAATCGAGGCATTGCTTCATCTTCCGAATATTCGGATTCATATTCTGATTCTTCTTCATCATCATCGTCTTCATCATCGTTGTCGTCATCACTAAAAGCTTCATCTTGTGCGGTTTCTAATTCTAATTTACGCATCCTTTGTTTCAATAATTCATGACGACGTTCAATATTTTCATCGACATTGTCTTCGTCATCTTCTTCAGCATCGATTACTTCCCGAAGTCGATGACGACGTCTAATAACGTCACCGTCTTCATCTTGTTTCAATTCAGGATCAGATTCGTCTTGATCACTCATTTGACCACTTTTGATAATCTGTGGTTGGATTGTAGGACGCGAACTTTCTTTGCTTGTTTCTTCTCGAAATTGCCTTAAACGACGCATTCGAGGATCGTCATTCAATTTTTCTTGGTCGATAATTGAATTTTTTTCGCGATTCTTACGAATTCGTAAACGTATATCATCATCATCATCATCGTCGTCATTATCGTCATCTTTTTCATCCTCATCATCATCGCTTTGCTTATTTTTGTTACTGGACAATGTGAAAGCCATTGAACTATGATTTTGATGACGATTTAGGCTTGGTAAAATCTTACGATTTTGATTATTTAGCTCATCTTCAGATGAATAATTATCTGATCCATTGTCGGATGAACCCGATTCTTCGGTATATTTTGGTTTACGTCCTGAAACATATCGTTGAACTTTAACTTTTTGCATAGTAATTTCACCTTTTTCATTTTTTACGGGAACAGCACCAAGTGGCCGTAATGATTGCACCGAAGATGGTTTAATATTTTTGTGAGTGGACATTATTACAATGTCAATTTTCGCGAATATTCCAAAAATTTAAATTAGAGTAAAAATCACATGAAAAAAATTGAATTTTTTGACAATAATAAAATAAGACTCAACCAATTCAAATATGCCGTGCATGAACGACGTTACCGATATATAATTGAAATTTTTGAATTTTTTGCAATATGGCAATTACAAATTGCTGGATTAATCAATTAAATAGAAAAAGAAATTGTTTTTCTTTTTTCAAATCATTAACTTGAGCACCTGAGCTAATCAAATACATGATTTTTAAGAAAAATTAGTACTAAGCTAATAAAATAATAACTCTATCTTCAATAAGGTTCAAAAATTTTTACGTCAGTTTAAAGTACCCGAATAAAAAAAATATCAGATAGAGAAAAAAATCTAGGACAATATTTAAAAAAAATCCATAATAAACAAACATACTAGTTCTTTAGTTTAGTTTTTTTTACACATCTCATCTTTTTGCGAGAATTTTTTTTTCTCAATTAGCATAAATCTGTTAGACAGCAAATATTTGATTATGAAGATCGAAATTTATTAGATGATTGCTATAAGAAAATTACAGCGGTCATTATTCATCATTCATAAAGTCGAGGTTGACATCTATCTATTTGAATCAATTGAAATCAATTAAAAAAGATATCGAAAGAAAGGTTCTCTTTGGCAATCATAATAATAGTCATCATGATTAGCTCTGTTCATTTAAATGAAAACGACAATGGTCTGCCATCGATGGTCATTCTCAGTGATATGATGATGATCAAAAAAAGAACAAATGCTTCACAAGTTATTCATTCAAACATCCTAAATATCTTGTTGTTTCCCTTAAATTGCTGTTGTTCGATCGAAAAAGAAAGTTTATTTTTAAACATTAATGCGGAAATACCAATATTCGGATATTTATATAAGAAATGAATAAGCATCGCGTCCTTGTTAAACAGCAATCATAATCATCAATCGAAATGGACAGTAAACAATAATACAGTGGTATCTCGATTAACTATAGCTTCAGATAACTATGACCATTGGTGAGATTAAGCTGTAAATCAGTCAGCTCTGTTCATAAGTCGATCATCATATATCCTGAGAGAACTTGAACGAAATATATTTTCATACATCGTGTTCCATTATTGTTTTCCAAAATGTTCATATCTGTTTTATTTCTTTTTTTTGTAATCGATTAAATTTTCAGTGATGAATCGATTGATCAATGAGCGGTGAAAAAAGATGAAGACATTGAGTTTTTAATCGGATTTTAGAAATTTAAATTTCAACAAAAAAAACGATGCGTCCGGCAACAGTGATCATGATGATGACCTAAATGTGGACAGATTTATCCGATGGTGATGGTAAAACGAATGAAAGTTCAAAGACTGTACAATTTTATTCATTCATATAATTTTCATTTTCGGATGTTATGTCGATAGTGGTCAACAAATACCGACACGATAACGATGATGATGACCTCCTTTTTAGGTGATTTCAAAAAAAAGGAAGATTGTTTTTGATTGAGAGAAAATCTTGTTCGATTCGATTTGTTACTTGTATTATTGTTTGACTGTCATTTGGCTATAGTAGTTGAAAGTTAAATAGTAAAAATTTGTTGTCAGTTTTTATTTGTTCATATCATCGTTTGCATGTAAATTGCAGTGAAAAAAAATTAATTTCACAACAATATGACGAACATATTTTTCTTTTCTGATTATTTATTATCTCTACAATGGCGAATCTAAAATTATTTACCTGTTTGTCCGGGAATGTATGCATTACTGGACAAAATTATTGCCAAATTAGCTAATTCATATCAAAAATTTGACAAAATTGATGAAAGATTCTAATAGTATTTTTCTTATCGTTTTATTGTCAGGCCTTCCGATTGATTTAGTTGATTTAGTAGGTATTCAAATATCATGATAAAATTGATCATTATCATGATGTACATAATAATGATACGTTTATTTCAATAAACAACAGCAGCATATCTTAACTAATATATCATTTGGATCGATATATAATTGATATTCAGTATATTGATCATGATGCAATATATTCAATGATACGGTTATCGGAAGCTTCGGGCAAAACAAAAAACAAAACCCAAAAAAAAAAAAAATTCAATCCCTTTTAGTACATCAATAAATTGACCAAATATAATCTATTATAATGGTAACAACGATTCGATCAATAAAGATCATATATGAAAAATGTTGTGTATCGTATAATAATAGCCTTTAGCTGTGTTTTACTTTGGACACAATTAAAGGCATTTTTTTAAATAAGATGTTTCAATGTATTTTTCATCCATCCATCCAACCATCAAATCATAATTCGCTTTGTTTTTTGTTTTGTTCTTTTCCAAGTTCATTCATATTATTTTTTATAAGACAAAGATATAAAATTATTTAAAAAACTGTTCTAATTTCAATGATATTTGGGTGACGTTCTTATCTCGGCCAATATTTTATTAGTTTTGATCTTTTCAAAAAAAAATTATATCCATTCAATATATGGCCAGAAAAAAAAATCATTGAACGTTATGGTTCAAGTGGTTCACTAACTTGCTATTATATTCTTATTTTCATAGATAAAAGGGAATGTTGTTGTTGTTTTTTCTTTTTTTTTTTTTTTGACTTGAGGCGTATTTTGTTTGTTATCCCATTTGAATCGTTTTTTTTGTTGGAACAATAACGGTAGAATGTTGCTTTCCATTTTTTTCATTTGTTCAAATAAAGTCACCTATCGAGTTTGTGATCCAATAATACCAACAACAATTAAGATCTTTTGGTTAGAAAAAAAAATATCTATGGTCATAGAATTATTTATGCATTTAATCGATGAGTAAACAAAATGAAAAAAATGAATCGATTTGTGCTGATAATTATCCAATAAATTGCCTCCAGTAATTTTTTTTCAACGAGATTTGTTCGAATAACAATCGAACTTAATGAAAAATGGCAATAATTCGTTAAATCAATTAATTCGATTTTGTTTAGTACTAAATCTATTTTGATATTTTTTTTTGATTTAAACAATAATATTTTTCGTGAATAAAAACAAAGGTAAAAATCAATTTTTAAGGCTTGTGAAAAGAAAAAAGAATGAAATTATTTGAGCCTTCACAACATTCTGCATCATCAAAGATACCAGAAACATCGGTGATACATGAAAAATCTGAAAAATCTGAAGATTACGTTGCACATGCGACGGAAAATGAAGAGTTGAATCAGGAAAATTTTCGAAATCTATTCCATGCCACAGAGGAATTATATGAAAAATATACACAAAATTGTCGTAATGAATCGGAACATAAATTTCTTCAGAATTTATTGAGCAGATTTAGAAGAAAATTTTACATAAACAATGCCGAAAATCTTGAACTAGTTTGTCAATTTTTTGAACGAACATTAGTAAATGAATTGCCTTTGGTACGAGTCAATGATGTTAATCTAATTTATCGTTTTTTTGGAGATCTACATGGCAGTTTTAGTGATCTAGCACTTATTCGATCAAAGTTTTGGTCTGATGGTGAACTAAATGGCAAACATTTTATATTTTTGGGCGATTATGTTGATCGAGGTATACATGGATTCGAAGTGGTGATCTATTTATTTATTTTGAAATCAATGTATCCGAATAGTTTTACTATATTACGAGGTAATCATGAATTTTCCGATATGAATCGTCAATCATTTTTAATGGAAATGCGTTTAAAATTTGGCAATGAACTGGGCTATCAAATGTGGTCAAGAATTAATGTTGCATTTGGCGCCTTGCCATATGCGGCAATCATTTGTGAAAATATATTCGCCTGTCATGGTGGCATACCAAAACATTTGCGCAGTATGGAACAAATTGAACAGATTCCAAAATGGGTCACAAACGATTTGGATGAAAGTTGTGTTGGATTTCAATTAATTTGGAATGATTTCTACACAAAAGATTTGATTACTTCAGGTGAATTTCATACTGAACCAAGATATTTCTCAACAAATCGATTACGAGGAGCTGGTTTTATCATTGGTAATCGTGGTGCCGAAAGATTTCTTACCCGTTTTCGTCTTGGATACATTGTACGTGCACATCAATATCCATCATGTGAAATAAACGGCTATGATTACATTGCATTGAATAATGGAGCTGTGTTTACATTGTTTTCAAATTCAAGCTATGTAGGCGATGTAAACAACACAGCATATCTTCATATATCGATTTTAAATGAACAAATAAAAATATATCCACTGGTCGATGCTCAACAAAGTGAAGAATTTTTCAATAAAAGTGAACTAATCGAACCAAATGATGCCGCTGCAGCCTTAAAACATCGAGATCCATTTTTCTTTGCTTTATTTGATTCAGCTGAACTTGAAGAATTTGAACAAAAACATCATCAACAACAACAACAGCAACTACACGAAGAAGATTTATCCCATCTATTACCCTCAACTCCCGCTATACCACAAACATCATCATTATTATTACCTGAACATCAAGAGTCACAAATGAGACAAGAATCAGAACAAATAGTATCGCCACCATCTTCACCATCACCTAAAACAACGAAAAAACGAAAAAAACGACGACAACGTAAGCAACAACGACGACGAAAACAGAAATGAGTTTGAGAAAATGGAAAGATTAAATCAATCGAATAAATAAATTTCAATGTGCCATATAATTATTCAATCAAATTGTTAAAAATTGAATAAAAAAAATTGTATTTCAAATCGAACACATCAATTTATAATAGTGTATAATCCTTAAATCATTATAATTTGAATTTTCATTATAGGGGTTTCACACTAGCAGCAATGTGAATGAAATATTTCAAATGCAATATTTCACTACATTTCAGCCTTATGGACTGAAATATTGCATTTGAAATATTTCATTCACATTGCTGCTAGTGTGAAACCCCTATTAGTGAAAAAAGAGAAAAAGTTTGAAGAAAGCAAGAGAGAGAGACTGGATGATCCACAAAATTCGTGAATATTGGCCATGGTAACTAAGATATTTCTTTTTCTTAGGAAAAGAGAAGCCAAAACAAAAAGTGGATCAAGCTCATCTTCATCATTATAATAATGAAAAAAATGGTTGCCACCAAAGTTGCCAATTAGCAAGTAATGAGTTTGTGTCGTTATGTGTTTATTTGAGCGATCCAAAGCAATCGATTTTAATTTGACATCCAAAGACCATTTGGCTTGATCAATTTATTCATGTAAAAAAAAGAAGAAAAAAAGAATAGATTGAGAGAAAAGCCTAATAATTATGATGAAAAAAAACAAAGATTTTTAATTAGGTAAATAACATCGTGAAATAATTTTTGATTTAGGATAAAAATATGTCACCAGACACAAATTGTGCTGCTGTATTTAAATTTTCTAAACAACGATGATTGAATTATGTACATAAACATTATATATGTTTTTTTCCAATATTCATTGACAAATAAAATGCGTAATCGATATCATTGCAAATCAAATATCAGGATATTTTTAAATAGTTACAGATGTAATATAAGATAATTGATCGAAAAAAAACTGACCGATTCACTCGAACCATAATAACAAGTACACCCAACATTCAACAAAAAAAAAAAAAATGTGAGAAAAAGAGGGAAAAAATTGTGCAACTCTTTGAGCTCAATAAATTTTTGTTTCCTGAGGAATAATTTCATCAGATTTTTATCATTATAATTCTATTTATTGTTACTATACATATCTACTATATTAATATGGCAAAAACAAGAAAAGAAAAAAAAAGATAATAACAACCTTATAATGTTCGTGCGATAAATAGTGACAGGTCATCTAATAAAATATTAGATTGATCGATCAATCAATTGATTGTTTCAATTTTGATCAATCTCATATTGAATAATAATGAATGAATGTTCGTGTATTCGTTGTTGTTTGTTTCTTTCATTTTCTCTCTCTCTCTCTCCCCTCTCAGATCAAAATCATAAGATATAAAAATCCATCAATCTTCCTAGTTCATAGCTAATGATGAATGAAAATAATCGAAATAGCAGAAATATGGGTAAGCACGTTGCTTGTGTTTATTTCATATTTAATTATTATGATTATATGAAAACAAAAGATGATGATCAACGGAAGTTGTTATTAAAAATTAAAAAAAACTGATGGAAAAGAAAAATTTTAATCATCATACCAAAATGGAAACAATAATCATGTTACTTTTTATGAAATATTGAATCATTTTTTTGGAAAAGTATTGAAAAGCAAATAACAATGATAATATCAATTTTTATTCTTAAATAATTAAAAATATTCCATTTTTGTCCATAATTTATTCAAATATTAAAAAAAAAATTAATTTAATTTAATAATTTTGTATTAATTTAATACAAAATCAATAAACCAAATGGATTGCTGTTGATGTCGATGATGATGATGATGATGGTGAAAATTAATTTGTATTGTAAAGTGTGTTTGCGTGTGTGTGTGTGTGCGGTTTTTCCATCTACAGTTTGATTTCGTACCCAATGATGTGAAATGTAAAATTATCATAAATGAAGAGGAAAAGAAAATATTTTGAAACAAAAAAAATGTCGTACATATTTGCCCGGAAACCTTTGAGATGTTGAAGAAGAAAAAAAAATCAAATTACTTTAGCGCTGATAGCTGCATATTTGATAAAATATGTTGCAAACGATGACCTGCACTTTCAATGTATAGCGGGTATATATTATTTTTTCCGATTCTCGGCTGATTTTTTTTATCCCTTACACTTGTTCAGATCAATCTAAGTGGTGGTGGTGGTGGTGTTTCCCGACATTAATATTGATAGTAATGTAATTTGTGGAAAAATATTTAATTGAAAAATATTTTTTTTCTGCCCTCTGTGAAATGTGACCACGGAAAAAAAGTATTACATTAATAGAGGCCGATTAATCTATGGAAACAAAAAAAAATCATTCAATCTCGACACAGTATATATTTACTAAGTTTGATCGTAATTTTTTTTTTTGCTAATCACCATCGCCAATATACAACAAATGTAACGGGTCAATTGAAGAATAGGAACCCCAGAGTGGTTTTGGGTTCCTATTCTTCAATTGGTTAAATTTGGGTTCCTATTCTTCAATAGGTTAATTTTGAAAAAACAAATTTTCATCATGTAATTTTTAAAATAACATGAAAATGTATTCTTGAAGAATTTTGAAGTATTTTTTTGAAAAGAATAAACAAAATAATTAAAACAAAATTAAAAATTACATGAAAATAACGACAAAGAATAAAAGTCATATTTCCAAAAACAAAAAGTTAAAATTGTCTAACTTAATTAAGGAAGGTTAGTTTAGGTTAGAAATTAGGTTTTCCGAAGGAAAACCTAATTTCTAGGTCAGTTAGGTTTTCCGGAGGAAAACCTACCTGATCAAACTCAAAAAGCAATTTTGGAACAAATTTTGCAAACAAAAATAATTTTATCAAACAGCAATATGTTTGTTTGAATCATGTTCAACGAAGGTTCTTTGCATCTTAATTAAAACAAAATTAAAAATTACATGAAAATAACGACAAAAGAATAAAAGTCATATTTCCAAAAACAAAAAAGTTAAAATTGTCTAACTTAATTAAGGAAGGTTAGTTTAGGTTAGAAATTAGGTTTTCCGAAGGAAAACCTAATTTCTAGTCAGTTAGGTTTTCCGGAGGAAAACCTACCTGATCAAACTCAAAAAGCAATTTTGGAACAAATTTTGCAAACAAAATAATTTTATCAAACAGCAATATGTTTGTTTGAATCATGTTCAACGAAGGTTCTTTGCATCTTTGGGTGTTTTGTTTTAAATTTGATTTTTGTAAAAAGAATAAAATTAAAATTTGCAATAAAGAAAAAGATTTGAAAATTAAAAATATGTAAACAGTATGTTAACATAAAATTATAATTTTTTCTTTTCTTCTCTTTTTCTAAAATGAACACAAATGCCATCTTTTGGTAGAGTGTTACTTTTAAAATTAATAAATAACATAAAATTAAAAATTATATGAAAATAATAAAACAAATTTTCATCATGTAATTTTTAAAATAACATGAAAATGTATTCTTGAAGAATTTTGAAGTATTTTTTGAAAAGAAAAACAAAATAATTAAAACAAAATTAAAAATTACATGAAAATAACGACAAAGAATAAAAGTCATATTTCCAAAAACAAAAAAGTTGAAAATTATCCACTTTAATTAAGGAAGGTTAGTTTAGGTTAGGAAATTAGGTTTTCTTTCGGAAATCAGGTGTTTTCTATCAATTTGATTATTTTTAAATAAAAGAATAAAATTGAAATTTTAATAAAGAAAAAGATTAGAAAAATCTAACAAATCAAACTTCACATTCAATTTAAATTTAAATTTTAAATTTTTATTCGACGTGAATATCCGAAATTTCGGAAAAAGTTTTCAATAAAATGATTGATTGATTAACAAATAAGACTTACAATTAATAAAATGCTACGTTATTTTATTTAATTTAGTTAATTAACAATATTTAACAACAATCATTAATGAAAACATTTTGCAAAAATCAGGGTTCCTATTCTTCAATAGCTTAATTTTGGGGTTCCTATTCTTCAAAAGGCAACTTTGGGGTTCCTATTCTTCAAAAGATCCNNA